>NC_066888.1:15184860-15379860 GCF_022985175.1 Labeo rohita | reverse complement strand
GCTTCTACCACATCAGAATGTGTGTGAGCATGCTGTCTGATTCTAGCATACTTTTTTTTGCGTTTCTGAACATCCGACCATGTGCAGTGTTGGGGAAAGTTATTTTTATAAGTAATGCATTGCAATATTTCATCACTTCCTAAAAAAGGTACCTTTTTTTGTTACTTAGTTACTTTTTGCAACCAGTGCAATATAAACTATTAAATATAAAAACTATTTTTAATTAATAACAAATTTTTATGAATGTTTTCTTATTAACAAATTTCCAGTACTTCTAACCTTAATAATTATCTTTTAATTATTTCATTATAAAATAAATTTATTTAAAAATTTTTATTTTATTTATTCTAAGCCATAACTAGTGTAATATAAACTCTAGTAAATTATTAAATTCTATAGCATTTTTTAATTAATACATTTTTTTTTTTTTACAAATGTTCTCATTACCAAATTTCCAGTACTTCTAACGTCTAATAATTCTCGTCTTTTTTATTTTATTTTATTTTATTCTAAGCCATCACTAGTTTAATATAAGCTCTAGTAGATTATTTTATTATATAATTTTTTTTCTAAGCCATAACCAGTGCAGTATAAACTCTAGTAGATCATTTTGTTTTATTTTATTTTTTATTTATGTTTTTTGTAAACTGTAGTATATTATTTTACTATATAAATGAAACACTTTTTTTAAACAAATATTCTTATTATTAAATTTCCTATTTATTTTATTTTATTTTATTTTATTTTATTTTATTTTATTTTATTTCATTTTTCATTCTAGGCCATAACCAATGCACTATATAAATTAATAACACTGTTTTTTTTACAACTGTTCGTATTATTAAAATTCCAATTTCAATTTTAAATTTTTAATTTAATTTAATTTTATTTTATATTATTTTCTTTTATTTTCTAAACCATCACTAGTTTAAGCTCTATTAGATTATTTTATTGTATACAACTATTTTTTTAATTAATAACCTAATTTAATTTTCTTATTACCAAAATTCCAGTACATCTAACCTTATGTTATTTATTTTATTTTATTTTATTTTATTTTATTTTATTATTTTTCTAATCCATAACCAGTGGACTGTAATCTCTAGTAGATCATTTTGTGTTTGTTTGTTTGTTTGTTTGTTTGTTTTTTTGAGCCATAACCAGTGTAATCCAAACTCTATTATATTATTTTACTTTTTTCCAATTTCAGTTTTCAGTTCCTATTTTATTTTATAACAATTACTTTTTAATTAATAATTTTTTTTTTTTTTTTTTTACAAATGTTCATTACCAAATTTCCAGTACCTCTAACCTTAATTATTTTCTTTTATTTTAATTTTAAGTTTATTTTACTTCATTTTTATTTTTTTCAGCCACAACCAGTGCATTATATACCCTAGTAGATTATTTTGTTATATAACATCTATTTTTTTTAATAACAATTTTTACAGATGTTATTTTATCCTATTTTATTTTATTCCATTTTATTTTATTTCAAGCTCGTTGGCATTCTGCCTCTATTTCACACTTATTGATCAAATCTCTTCTGTTATTGGGATTCAGTTAACTAGTGTTTGATCGAGTGGCTCTTGTGAAGCATGTTGTTAGTGGTCAGCTCTTCAATCATTTATCCCACTCTTGCTGTATTTGTCACTCAAGATTAAAAGAAACGGAAAGGCTAGTAGGGCAAAATGTATGTGTGCCCCCCTCAAAAAAATCCAGCTCTAACCTTCTTTCAAAAGCGTGTTGCTAAATGACAAATATGCACATTAAAATGACGACCTGTGCTATATTTTAAGAGGGAAAACCCCTCTGGGGTTCAAACCGGTTCAGACATTGTAATTCCTCACTGCGGCTTGATGGCAGCCATTTTACATCAATATACTCACCGCTGGGAGTTTAAGACATCTAAATGCACTTGTTGCATAATGTCTCAGCTGAAGTGACCATGCTAAAGATCTCCCGAGACATATTAAATCTCACCGTTTGCTGGAAACTAAAGGTTGAGTGAATTCCCATGGGAAACTATAAACGCCTTTGGGGCTTGACTGACGCGTGAGGGGCAGAAGGCTCAACAGCACATGAAATGTAAAGGAATGATTGCATAACATCATTCATGTAACTAGAAACAAGTATACAAACCCTTTTCCTTCTGAGTTTCCACTGTAATAAAACATGCAGCTTTATAAAGCATGAATGTTGTCGTCACCAATGTTGAAAGTTTGAATGGCTTCCTTTTCACGCTCTGAAGTCACGATCGCCATGGTTACCGCTATAATGGGTAACTAGAAGCTGAGCGTATTTGGCAGATTGCAAAGCCTGGCTTTTGTCACTACATGCAGTTACGCTTTCTACATGAGCAACGTGAAGTTCCTTTTGATATACAGATCTTAATTGTGAATTTTTATCAGACGTCAGGTGAATGAATCATCGCAAGTTGATAGTAGTGTTCGCATTTCTTATAGCACCTGTTGAGAAACGTCGGCTGTTACAATCAAATTCCCATCAAACGAAAGCGCCGATGACTCAAGGCAGACGTATTGACTGCGCGCTGAGCTGAATACTAAAGCTTTCAGTCAAGGACTGGTTGCCCTTCACAGAGCCATCTGAGGAATGTGGATTTGTCAATAATCTAAGATGGCTGACGCCTGACCTAAGCTAAATCTGCTGTAATCAATGACTCTTGAAAATGTATTAAGATTAAATCCTGTAATCGTGTGACAGGACGTGTCAGAAAAAAAATGAGAGATTCTGTTGAGTTAAGGAGCGCGGTATAACAGTATACGAAGGTTTAGATGAGATGTATAAATTCTCCCTGCTTTGTTTGTGTTAGCCAGCATTTTTGACAATAGCTGCAACAGCCAGTGGAGCATTGTTGCAGAAACGATCTCAAAAAAGCTCCATATTCTCTTCCATCTGGCAGAGGTGATTAGCTGAAGTTGCGCAGATGGTGCCATGGCTAGGTTCCTCATAGCTTTGGGGGTAATCTACACATACTTCCTTACAAGGCCAGTTGGATCAGCGTGTTCTGTTAGCAGAGCTCATCGCTATTCCTGCACTCAATCTGCACTCGCAGGATTTCACACAAAGCTCTGTTGATTTGTCCTGTATTCCAGTTAAAATAACAGAACAACCTTTAAACATGAGAAAATTATTTGAAAAGCAAAAATATAAAAAATTATAACGCGGATAATAAATCATTTTTACAGTTTAAAATAACTGTTTTGTGTTTCAATATATATTTTAAATGTCATTTATTCCACACACACGCACACATATATATATATATATATATATATATATATATATATATATATTGTCCTTTTTTATAAGTTGCTTTGGATAAAAGTGTCCATATATATTGTATTATTTTATTTTATTTTATTTTATTTTATTTCTAAGATAAAACAAGTCTAATCCAAACTCAAGTCGATTATTTCATTATATAAAAACATTTTTTTGAAATTAATAACTTTTTTATTAATAACTGCTTTCTTATTACCAAATTTTCAGTACTTCTAACCTTAATTCTTTATTTATTTTATTTTTATTTTATTTTATTTTATTTTATTTCTAAGCCAAAACAAGTGTAACTCAAACTCATTGATTATTTTATTATACAAAAACTACTTTTTAAATTAATAACAATTTTTTTGTTTTCTTATTACAAAATTCCCAGTACTTCTAACTTCTCATTTTGTTTATTCATTTATTCATTTATTTTATTTATCTAAGACAAAACAAGTGTAATCTAAACTCCAGTAGATTAATTTATTATATAAAAACAATTTTTGAAATTAAGAACTATTTTTGTTGTTTTCTTAATACCAGATTTTCAGTACTTCTAACCTGTATTCACATCTTTATTTTATTTTATTGAATTAAATTTTTTTAAATATAAAATATCTAAAATAAAAATATTAAAATGTGATGTTACATTTTAAAATATTGTGTGTATGTGTATATATATATATATATATATATATATATATATATATATATATATATATATATATATATATATATATATATGTGTGTGTGTGTGTATATATATATATATATATAATTACACTTTAAAAATTAATTTATATATTGTATAGTATTTATACTTTAAATTAGGTAAGAAAATAATTTAAGATATTTTCTCTGAAAAGATGTCTAAATATGCAAGAATTATGCTTCTCAAGTACGTTTATTTTTGTTTTAAGTATAATTAGATCATATTTTTGGAAGATAATCTAGTGTGTCACAGAATTGTTGCTTGTCAGTTCACAAATATTCGTATGACATATTTTTGGCTGATATTTGATTATGCTTTCATGCATGTATTTCAGCAGAATTCCACAGATGTTTCCCTCACAATCAGTGCAGAAATTATGCAAAATATGCACAGATTTTGTGTGGGCCTTTTTTTTTTTTGAATTAATATAATGCTAACGTCAATACTGTATCGCTCACAAAGCCTCTGAGTCATTGTTTCCAGAAGAACATCCTTTTTTCTGGCTAATAACACATTGTCTGGGTCCGTGCCTGGCCTCGGCTCAATCCCTGTTTCCTGTAGTGGAGCCCTGAGCAGGCCTGGCCCTCAGGATGTTTTTGTTTGGGACGAAACGAGAAGGGCGGGAGGGGGCTGCGATTCTGTTCTTGTGTGGCAAACGCGCCCAATTAAAAACGCCGTGGTCAGTGAGTGGACCTGGCAGAGAGCGAGTCTGGAAGTGTTGACATACCAAGAATGCGGAAAAGAAAGAGAGAGAGAGAAAAGAGAGAGGAGAAAAAAATGCAGGAATCACCCTGGAAAAAAGGCACGAGGGGCTGGGCGGGCGGCTGTTAGGGGGGAAGGGAGCAGTGGGGTGAATCAAGGCTGTGGAATGCTCTCCGTTTAGTCACATATTCACTCGCTAAACACCAGGAACTCCTGAGTCAGCGGCTTCCTCATCAGCCCGCCGCACTCAGGGACCCGTCCTGTTTCGACCCGGTCTCTCGTTCTTTTGTCCGTCTCTCCGTAGTCCCGTCTTCTTCTGGTTCCCTACCCCCCTCATCGATTGAGACTCAAGCTGTTGCTGTGTGATTGGCAGAACTCCTGGCTCAGTGTCAAAACAACCCCTCCCCCTGCTGACGCCGCCTCCTCTCGCCCTCCTGTCTGGGCTGAGGTCAGGATGAACATATGCTGAAAATGGGTGATGAAACATCTACGACAGTGATATTCAGAGTTGTGGTGAATGTAGAACTCACAGTAGCTGTAAGAGTGATTAACGACTTACCGAAAACACCTGTAAACCTTTTGAGCTAGACTTTAGAGTTGATTTTGTTTACCATAATTATCGTCATCTGCAGCATTTCTTTTCTTTTAGGCGGGATAATCTGTCTGTTGACCTTCTAAGACACACATCTCTCTCCCGGATGGTCTGAAGTGCTTCACTGAGCTTTGTTTATCTCTAATGAAGAGCTGCGTGTTGGTAATCATTGCACATTCTGTCCTGCGCCGTCTTGCTGTCTATGAATACAGCACGTACGCAGTGATTCAAGGGGTCAGCGATAAGAATTAATATTATTAAAATATGATAAAGCTAGCTTTAATGTGATGTCATGATTCCTTGAATAATTTTTTCGATTTTTAATTAAACATATTGAAATATTAAACTTGTGCTCACCAAGTCACTTATGTTCACCAAGGCAGCATTTATTAATTCAAAAATACTGTAAAAACAGTCACGTATTATCACTATTTAAAATGGCTGTTTTCTTTCTGAGCGTATTTTAAAATGTAATTGATTCATGTGATGCAAAGTTGAATTTTCAGCATCAGTTCTCCAGTCGTCCTTGTCACATGATCTTTCAGAATCAATATGCTGATTTGATGGTCAAGAAATGTTTTAATGTTAAAAGCAGTTGTGCTGATTTATATTTTTGTGGAAACCATGATAGATTTTTTAAAATGAATTATTTAATGAATAGAAAAAACAGCGTTTATGTGGAAAATAAGTGTTTTGTAACACAAAAAATGTCACTTTTAAACAATTTAATGTGTCTTTGCTGAAATAAACTTTTTATTAAAACAAAAAATACCTTAATGACAGCCGTGGAATTTACCTTTACATTTATTTTGAGAAATATGCAGGTACTGTGTGGCGTCAACAGACATGCGGTGTATTATAGTCAGGTGTGCACATAGTGTGATGCATTAAATATAACTATAAAAAAAAAAAAATAATAATAATAGTAATATTGTTGCACTTTATTTAGTTATTTTTTTAAGAACAAACAATAAAATAGTGAATAAAGTGATAATGCTTTTATATTTTCCAGTAAAAATGATGCTTGAATAAAAATACAATTTTTTTTATACTACACAAAAATACATTAGTAATATTTACATTTTCTGTTTATTTTTTAAATATGAATTTTCAACGTTTTCAAAACTAAAACCAGCAAACTATTTTTTTGCACTACCAAGTGAAGCATGTCAGTAGCTGCGTTTTTTTACCCTTCAAATTGTGCGCATAGAAATTGCTAATTGAAATACGCCCAATGGAAACACGTCAATTTCGCAAAAACTCCCATACAGTTGAAGTCAAAAGTTTACATACACCTTGCAGAATCTGCAAAATGTTTTTTTTTTTTTTTACCAAAGTAGGAGGGATCATACAGAATGCATGTTATGTAAATTGTTTTTGTTTTTTTTTTCTAGCATTTTTGTGTATTTGAACACTTTCCAAAAATGATTTTGAGATCCATCTTTTCACACTAAGGACATCTGATGGACTCATATGCAACTATTACAGAAGGTTCAAATGCTCACTGATGCTCCAGAAGGAAAAACGATGCATTAAGAGCGGGGGGTGTAAACTTTTGAACAGAATGAATGTGTACGTTTTTCTATTTTTTCTAAATATCGTATTTTTTTTTTTATTTAGTACTGCCCCTCAGAAGCTACAGAAGACACTTACATGTTTCCCAGAAGACAAAATAAGTTAAATTTACCTTGATCTTTCAATTCAAAAAGCTCTTAATGCATCATGTTTTCTTCAGGACATTGCGTTATAGGCCAAAATTACATATATACATTACATAAGTCACATAACATCAGTTAATGGTCATTTATCAAAATTTTTAAAAATCTATACAGTTTTGTGCAAATCTGTAAAGGAAACTCGGTTAGTGAATGTTTTGCATTTTGTTCTGAAACCAAAAATGCGTCGCCTAAATTTATGCTTTCATTTTAAATGGAAATCTTACATGGTATTACAGTTAGTCGATCTAAAATGGCATTTGTGCATTAACAGCTGTCAACCATGTCAGAACACAAATGAACGGTCTGAATTTATTTAAACAGCACGTTTTTATTCACCTGCGCACTACTTATGTTCACCCCTGATTATAGGCCAAAACCTTAAAAAGCAGTGTATTCTTGATTTATTTATTCTTACATTAAACATTACAGTTTCTAATGGCAGTTTGTTACAAGACTGGCAAACTGACAAAGAGAGGTGAATGAACCTGTTTCTGTAAGCGTTGGTAATCCATGACTATGTGGAAATGGAGCACACCTGTCCTTTGCGCTGTCAACCCGTCAATCACTTTTACTCTGAAACGTACGGAGACGTGATCACACAGACTCTGAGAGTCAGATGGTTCAGCACACACACATTTGCACAGATATGTCTCATAGTGTTACAGCATTATTACAGCATCACAATAGAATACTCATTCAAACTGAGCCATGATGTTCCTGAATCACGTTGAAAATTCCGTAGATGATTAGTGATTTCCGTAGTGATTTTTCAAATATAGGGCTAAATTAAAATGGACTCCTATTCTGAAAAGTCACCTCTTGAGATAGTCACCCAGTGAGATAGTAGCAGAAACTCTTTTCTTTTGTCAGCTCTTGTCATTTTACAGCACTTCTATCCAGGAGCTCATCATATTTTAGTGAGTGTGTGGTTGATTCAGAAGTTCTTTCGCTTGCTGTGAGCAAGTTAGTGTAAGTTTGAGCGTGTGTGGGTGTGATATAGTAGTTGTAATGTCATTCTGCAAACCTGTGCTGCGTGCTGCTAAGTGTGGTGGGAGAATCTATCTTTAGCTCTGAGGGGGATTGTGAACAGTTGGCCTCCGAGGCTGGCGCTAACTCCGCTCGCTCAATTAGCACTACAGAGCTGCTAAAGCATGCAGAGAGATGTGCCTCTTTGTGCTGGTGTGGTTTTCACAAACTTACAATAATATTAGTCCTTTTCCCTAGATGATGACGTGAGACGCATTGCTATTTATAAGATGGAAAGGCTAAATACCTGTTCGCATGATTAAAATACAGAATAGATGTGGCTTATTGGAAGGCAGTGTTATAGCGCACTTTGTTGTTGTCGTATTTTATCATATTTGACAGTAACTTTGTCATTTAGTTGTACAGTTATTGTATTTTATAATTATTATTTTTAGTTTATGTGATAAATTAATTGACTTTGTGTTTTTCAGGGCCAGTGCCAAATACCGTTTATTACAGATAAAGTTGACCGATAAACATATATTTTGAACCGATAAATATATATATCTATAACTGATATAATTAAGAATAACAAGGGTTCTGACAAAAAACTTTCTTTAAATGCTTTTAAATTATTTTAAATGCAAATTGGTTTTCGAAAATGACAAAAATTGCTTAATATCGGCACTGATAATCAGCCAGGCCAATAATCGGTCGACCCCTAATTTACTGTAATAATTTACTTTAATGATTATTTATAATATATATATAAATATAAATATATATAAAATATATTAGATTAAATACATATATTTAGAATGACTGTACACACTATCTTACTTGATAGTGAAAACTATCATGTAAAATATTACAACTATTATATTAATTTGTTGTATATTATTTACTAAAAAAATTTATAATTTCAGAATTTAAGTCATTTTTGAACCGTTTATGTGTATATTTATATATATTATAACTGTCTTTTTTAGAATCTAAATTTATAAGGAATATATACACACATATAATACTTTTATCGTTTTTCAAATTAATTTTGTTGAGGATAAAAATCTTTTTAAATCTAATAAAATCAAAATTTGCAATATAGTTATACCTAAGACCTCAAATTTGCTAATTAGACATAATACAATTTTTTTTTCAAAAATCAATTTGTCGACTTTCTCATATATGTGTGTGTGTGTGTGTGTGTGTGTGTATATATATATATATATATATATAATGTATGTAAATATAAATATATATATATATATATATATATATATATATATACTACCGTTCAAAAGTTTGGGGTCAGTACATTTTTATTGTTTCTTTTTTTTTTTTTTTTAAGAAATTAATACTTTTATTCACCAAGGATGTATTAAGTTAATAATTAAAGGTTTATTAAAAGTTAATAATAAATAATTTACATTGTTATAAAATATTTATATTTTGAATAAACACTGTACTTTTTAAACTTGTTATTCATGAAACAATCCTGAAAAAAAAAAATCACAGGTTCCAAAAAATATTTGGCAGCACAACTGTTGATATTATCCAACATTGATCATTCTAATAATAAATCCGCATATTAGAATGATTTCTGAAGGATCATGTGACACTTAAGACTGGAGTAACAGCTGATAAAAATTCAGCTTTTCATCACAGGAATAAATTCTATTTTAAAGTATGTTAAAATAAAAAACATTATTTTATATTGTAAAAACATTTTGCAATATTACTGTTTTTTTTTTATATTTTTAATCAAATAAATGCAGCCTTGATGAGCATAAGAGACTTCTTTAAAGACTATTACAAGTCTTACTGACCCCAAACTTTTGAACGGTAGTGTATATGTATAAAAGAGTTCAGTTTTCAAAAATCATGTTTTAGCATTGTGCATTCTGTGATAAAGTATTCAACAAATTGACTTCTGAAAATATGAAGCTATTTTTGCAATGTATGTTTTTTTTGTTTTTTTTTTTTTGAAAAAGACGTGACATTTATGAATGCAGTGTTTTGCTTAAATTTTCAGTAACTATTGTCACTTTAAAAATGCTTTTATTTATAGTCGGAGATGATAAATTTAATTATGCTCGCTTTTTATTCAAGTTCTGGTCGGCTGATTATGTAATCGCAACATGGCGATTCCTGCTCGTCGCAAAATAACCACTTCATAACTACTATTAATTCCTTTTTGCATAAAAAATGAAATCTCTCCACCGAACCGATTGTTCAACATTTTTGTGGTATGTTGATGTTGTATTGTTATTTCGCACAGCCATAAACTGTTGAGTTTGTGTTGGAAGTGGGTCAGTGTAATATCGCAGGAAAAGACAAAGTATGAGACAGCACTTTTACACAAAAGCATACATACACGTACGCACAAATGGAGAGAGAGACCTCCTGTTTCAGGAAGTCCGCTGAACAGGAGACGTTAAACACTCAGTTCCTTTTTGACATGTGTTTCCATCACCCTCCATAAGACAAGAGAAGCAGGCAGTGGGGCCGCACACACTCACACTCGCGCACACACATCCTCACCCCGCATTTCATGAGGGTAAAAAGAGGCCACCGCCGCATTTCAGTTTAACTGTTCTTTTAGCCTGTCCCCTGGAAACCTCTCATATTCTGGTGACTCGACTATCGTTTGAACCCAGGCCTAGAAAAACAAGCAGGGCAGATAAGATCAAACCTAACAAGATCCTACACTGTTTGGTTGCTCCACTGAGAACCCACAGACCTGACAGCCGTTTGCCAGGTGGATTTGTGGGACAAAAGTAATTACCTACTTCTCTCTCACCACAGCACGAGGAGTGTTTTTTTGTTTTGTTTTGTTTTTTATGATTGATTTCAACATGGTCATTAGGCTAAACCCGAATGCACAACTTTGCGAATGCATAGAATTTCCATGAAAATTAAAAATTAAATGGAGATTGTGTCATTGTGGGATAGATTTTTAGTTGTCCATTTAAAATTAATTATTGATGCACGATATACAGTACCATATTAGAGATTCTTTTTTGATTTATCACACTGGTTGATATTGTATATATTGCTCATCCGTAGTTAATTTAGGTTTATGTTCACTGACGAACCTAAAGCCAGCCTTATAATTAAGATTAAAATAAAATTAAAGATGTTTAGAAGTATAAAAAGGTTGCGAATGCATTGGAATTTGCATGAAAATTAAAAAAAAAATTGCATGGAGATTGTGACTTTTTGGCAAAGATTTTCAGTTGTTCATCTGAAATTAGTTAGCAATGCACAATTTATGGTTCCCTATTGCTATGAGGTGATATTAGAGACTCTTTTTTTATTTATCACATTTGTTGATTGTATAAATTGCTCATCCATAGTTAAATTAGATTTATGTTCATTGATGAACCTAAAGCCATCCTTATAATTAAGATTAAAATAAAATTAAAGTTATTTAAATTTGTCATTTTCCCCACATACATATATAGTCCTTGCTCCTTTGGCCTATTTTTACTTTTAGATGGCATTCCTTGTCATCTAATACCCCTAAATGATATTTAATTTAATTAAAAATTAAAGTTTTAGTTTTTATTAAATTCTTACAAATTTTTAAAGTTTAAAATTAGTAAAATTATTCAGTTTGTTTAGGAAAAATAAAATTATATATATTTAATATTTGATGAAAATTAAAGTTTCAATACTTATCAAGCCTTATAGTTAATATTAGAATAAAATTAAGTTTAAAATAATGGCTTTCTATTTAAATATATTTTAAAATTCCTGTGATGCAAACCTGAATTTTCATCAGCCTTTACTCTTGAGTGTCACATGGTCTTTCAGAAATTATTCTAATATGCTGATTTATTACTTTTATTATCAATGTTGAAAAACAGTTGTGCTGCTTAATATTTTTGGAACCTGTGGTTGTTTTTTTTCAGGATTCTTTGATGAATAAAAGGTTTTAAAAAGTGTTAATTAAAGTAATTAAAATTTTGAATTTATTTCAAAGAAAAAAAAAATGACCACAATGAAGGATCATGTGATCAAAAAAATGAAGGATCGTGTGACACTAAAGACTGCCTAAAGACTTGTAATAGTCTTTAAAGAAGTCTCTTATGCTCATCAAGGCTGCATTTATTTGATTAAAAATATAGAAAAAAACAGTAATATTGCAAAATGTTTTTACAATATAAAATAATGTTTTTTATTTTAACATACTTTAAAATAGAATTTATTCCTGTGATGAAAAGCTGAATTTTTATCAGCTGTTACTCCAGTCTTAAGTGTCACATGATCCTTCAGAAATCATTCTAATATGCGGATTTATTATTAGAATGATCAATGTTGGATAATATCAACAGTTGTGCTGCCAAATATTTTTTGGAACCTGTGATTTTTTTTTTTTTTTTTTTTTTTTTTTTTTTTCAGGATTGTTTCATGAATAACAAGTTTAAAAAGTACAGTGTTTATTCAAAATATAAATATTTTATAACAATGTAAATTATTTATTATTAACTTTTAATAAACTTTTAATTATTAACTTAATACATCCTTGGTGAATAAAAGTATTAATTTCTTAAAAAAAAAAAAAAAAAAAAGAAACATTACAAATGTACTGACCCCAAACTTTTGAACGGTAGTGTATATTCACACAGAAAACAGTTATTTTGCATTGAAATAATATTTTACAATATTACAGTTTTTTCAGAATTTTTGATCAAATAAATGCAGCCTTGATAAGCATAAGAAATATTTTAATGTTGATATTCCTAAATCCTAAATTTAAGTTTGATGTTTTATTTTTTTTATTTTGACTAAATAGTATATAATTTCATTATGAGCTCCTTATTGGTTATCAGTTTTGATATTGTGCATCCCTACAATAAATAAAAGAGTGGTTCTACACAAATAGTTGGCATTTCTTTCTGATAAAAATAGCATGTTAGACATAGACCATTTATCATCGGCCATAAACCGCACTGTAATTTCACTCCATTTTCATCCATTAGCCCCCTGTAGAAAGATGAGGTCAGCCCATTGAGAGCCAGTGTTTTGATGGGTAACTAAAGTCCGTGAGAAGGTAACCTGATGTGTTGGCCTTTTGAGTGAGGCGTGCAAAAGCATAAATCCATTCCTCTTCCAGACCTCCTCGAGTTTCTGGTGACGTCAGAGGCGCATGTGGGAGCATTCTCATCCCTCTCAGGTCGCCGCGGATATGCATCTTATCTGTCTTTTTCCGTTATCAATACTCGACGAAATCCTTCCCTTCTACTGTTTTCGGGGCTCCCGTGCACGAGTCGACGTGCACGCGGGGATATTTTTAGAGTCGCAGATAGTGTGTCCTACCAGACGGCAGAAGACCAATTAAGCATGTCGTACACCTTCCATTACACGAAAGAGGAGCTGGAGATGAATGAAGGAGTAAGAGCAACGGATAGACGGAGAAAGGTGGAGATGCGAGCCTCGGGCCTGGATGATGTCATAGCACCATAATGAAACCGTTTCCTCTTTGGCGTTCATCCTTTATTTTGCTGCGTATTATCTTAATGGCTGTGTGCCGTATTCGGTTTGTGGAAAACGATCCTGTAGCGGGAAAGCCACTCACTGAGAACTTCCAGTCATGTCTGTGTTTATTGGCTCTCTAATGGACAAGAGAGGCAGCAAAAAAAACAGCGCTCTGTCATCAATACACTTTCTAAACCACAAAAAGGAGCGAAATTACTCTCTTGTTTAATCAGATTTTTTTCCCGACATGTTCTGCAGATAAAAGATCACGGTTATGATGATGACGGTGATACTGAAAAGACTTCTCTTCATGGAAATACTGAGGGAGAGACCCAGCCTACGTTTCTTTGATTCCTTTCCTTTTTTAATTTCATTAAATGTTACAGTGGGCGACTCAAAGTTTCCATCATTGAGGCCTACAGTGTACTTTGATATCTTAGATTCTGAGTCATTTTTTTCAGCGCACATGAGTAGATAAACATTTTATACTGTATTCATATTAGGAAAGGATGATGTACTGATTATTTATGGTGTATTAGCAGTGACTTTACTGTGGATGTAAACTTAAGCAACACTGTGAGTATCTAGATTATTTTATTGTACTTTCTATGTTGCTATCAAGTTTCATAAAGTTGTGAGATCCTATATTGCCTGCAGTTCAGAAGTATATCAATGTAAAGACAAAGATCTTTTCATTTATGCACTACCAGTCAGAAGTTTAGATTTGTTTACGTTTTTTAAAGAAGTCTCTGCTGCTCACTAAGCTTGCTTTTATTTGATCCAAAGTACAGCAAAACATTGAAATTTTTAAATGATATTTTAAAATGTAATTTATTCCTGTAATCAAAGCTAAATGTTTTAGCTTCATTACCCCAGTCTTCATTGTCACATGATCCTCCAGAAATCGTTCTAATATGCTGATTTGCTGTTCAAGAAATATTTTTATTATTATCAATATTTAAAACAGTTGAGTGTTTTTTCAGGATCCTTTGATGAATAGAAAGATCCGTAGATGTTTTAGATAAATACTGTTTTTCTGATCTTTCTATTCAAAAAAACCTGAAAAGTACTCTGTAGCTGTTTTCAACATAATAATAATTATAATAATAATAATACATGTTTTTTAAGCAGCCAATCAGAATATTAAAATGATTTCTGAAGCAATATGTGACTGGAGTAATGATGCTAAAAATTCAGGTTTTAAATCACAGGAATATATTACAATTTAAAATATATTCAAATAGAAATCAGGTATTTTAAATAGTAAAAAAAATCAAAATTATACTGTTTTTGCTGTACTTTGGATCATATAAATGCAGGCTTGGTTAGCAGAAGAGACTTCTTTAAAAACATTAAAAATCTTACCGTTTTGGCGGCAATAGCCTCGTGGGCAGCATGACGACATATGGCACTGTTGCACTTTGGGCTTTCTGATTTCAATTCCCAGCTCGTGGACCTTTCCGATCCTGTCCCCCCTCTCTCCCACTTTGCTCATTACTGTCCTATCATAAAAAAAAAAAAAAAAAAAAAAAAAAAGTATACACAGTACAGGGGTGGGAATTACAGCTACAATTTACAATAGATCATATATATATATATATATATATATAGTGATTTATCTTTTTTGGAGCTATATCAGCCAGTTCATTTTTACGCTTCAGTCCCATTTCATTTTTTATGTTTTTTTTTTTTTTTACTTTTAGAACCTAATTGGTCTCATGACGAAAACATACCTATGAGAACTTTTTCACAAGATGCGAAATACGTACTAATAAGTACATATCACTGCACTTTCAAACAGAAATGAACACTAGAGGCAGTAAAACAGTGAGCACTTGTAATCTTGTAATTGTTTTGTACAAATGTTTACAGCTCCATAAGTTTCTGCAAAAAGAGGGATCAAAAAACAACCTAAAACGGCATGTTTGCGATTTGCGCTTTTACGTCACATTCGTCACTATCTGGTTTAGGTGTAGCGCAGATGGTACGTTATTTTAAAACATCACAGAGCATTAGAGTTACAGCGCCACTCAACGGACATTTCAACTCAGAACTGCGGTGACGCATACAAAACCAATGTCAAGTAAAATGTACCATATGTACGTTCATTTGTTCCCAACACTCTTTTAGCGCCGCTCATTGGACATTTCACATCGAATATGTCACGAAACGTACATGGCAGTACGTATTTTGCATCATGCATAAAAGTTCCCACAGGTACATTTTCGTCATAAGATCAGGTGTTTCAGAACACATTTTATGATATTAACTTGCAAAGCTTTTTTTTTGTAGCTGCTTTGCACAATTGTACTTTTTTTTTTTTTATCTGCTGTGACCTTACACTTCTCTCCACTTTGCTTGAATTATATTAGCATGAGTGGTTGAATCTTTGCTGTTATTAATGGTGGCTGATGTAAGTCGAAAGAGAGATAGAGAGAGACCACACAATTACTACACTTCCCCTCTCAGGCTGAGATCAGACTCATCAATAGCAGGGATAATGTGGTGATGCGCGCTATGACATCAATATCAGGCGCTGAGATCTTTTGCTCTATTGTGTTTCCAGCACCCCCCCCCCCATCCCTTCCGTGAGAGACCCAAGGGACACTGACAACCATTGATGAGACTTGCAACCTCTCAATGACTCTCTCCGTTGTCATTGTCTAATTTATTTATTTACTGACCTGAAGTAAAAACAACTTGGGAAAACTTGAAGAAATGCTGTAATTTAATAATTTGCTCTAAAGTATAACTAAAACGTGTGGTCAGTAGCATATTAGCTTTGTGGTATTGAAATTGAAAATGATAGTTTTACTGATATTGATATTGATTGGTAATTTTGCTATCGTAACCACACTAGATCTATCTCTGGTGCTCATGCCGTTGACGCATAAAGCAGCGTTCAGCATTTGATCACAGTTAAAATGATGATCTCAGAGCTTTTGGACGTTGATTGATTGTTGCGAGGGTTTTGTGCTGCAGTTTATTGAATCATAAAATAAACATTTTGACTTCTGCCTCCCCTCGTCGTTGTATACGAGGTGAATTTATTGTTGCTCGCCGTGAGTTTATTGACAGCCTCCTTCCTTTGGACATCAGAAGAAGATGCACACCACCTCTTAGTGACAATGCAGCATAAAGTCTCATAAGTGTTGTGACTGTAAATCAATATTTATCACTGCAAGAATAGAGCTTGCTGGAAGCCGCTGATGGCATCTTGCACTGTAGGCTAACCCAATAAAGGAAGCAATAAATCAGACTGAGTCTGAATAATCCCTCTCCATCAGTAGAGATTACCACTTCTTAATGCGCAAAACAGCACCTGTACCTTCACTATACGAGATCCTCAAGGATCCCCCATTTGTTAGTGGAAGACGAGAGAAATATCGTTTCCTCCTATGTTTAGTTTGGACTATTTCAGGAATGCTTCTTCCATCATAAAATGTCCATCTGCCTCAAGAGCTTTAAAACAGACGTTAAGAAAACAACCGCCATACATTGCACAAACGGTTAACGTCTTTTCTTTACAAAAGACCCCTTTCTCTGTTATGACTCTTTTTTTTTTTTTTTTTTTTTTTTTTTTTTTTTTTTGAGACTCTGGCCCTGCGACAACTGAATAGCCTGGCAAAGTTGACCGCACTTCAAACGTCGGAGCATGGGTAGTGGCTCTGGAGGTTTGATGAATGGCTCTAATTCCTTTGAGGCTCACATGGTAACAATAAATGTGAGGGAAGAGGCACTCTCTCGTTTCACGAGCCGGGAACCCACGCTTTGTGTCGCGGGGCTTCAAATGCTAATCCTTTCTTTTGCCTTCTCCGGGAGTCGAGTGGCTCAACCTCTGCTGAGAAACTGTAGTCGTACCCATAGGCAAATCCTCCTGACGCAGGGGAGTCTTTGTCGGGGACAAAGGTGGTAGATCTTGATTTACTTTCGCCACATTATCAGCATGTGAGCGACGTGTTGGTCCTTTCTTAAATCACTCCTGGCAAGTGAAATGATATATTGTGATATACAGTACTGTTTAAAAGTCTGGGGTCAGTTCCTGCATAGTAGTTTGTTCAGTGCGAATGCATTCAATTGATTAAAAGTGACAGTAAAACTTTTATAGTGCTACAAAAAATTCTAATTCAAATAAATGCTGTTCTTTTAAACTTTTCTATTCATTCTTAAAAAAATACATCACAATTTTCAAATATATATATATATATATATACATATACATATATATATATATATATATATATATATATATATATATATATATATATATATATATATATATAAGCAGTACATCTGTTTTAAACATTGATAATAAAAATAAATGTTTTTTGAGCAGCAAATCAGCATATTAGAATGATTTCTGAAGGATTAAGTTTACGCAGGAATACAGTATATTGCATTTTAAAATGTATTCAGAAAGAAAACTGTTCTTTTAAATGAAAATAATTCAGAATATTACTTTTGTACTGTATTTTTCATCAGATGTATAGATAGAAAAGGACTCTAAGTAGTGAAAATATTTTACAATATTACATTTTTACTGTATTTCTGATCAAATGTATTGATAGAAAAGAGTTCTTTTTAAGTAGTGAAAATATTTTACAATATTAAGTTTTTATTGTATTTTTGATCAAATACATATATAGAAAACGACTCTTAAGTAGTGAAAATATTTTACAAAAGTACCTTTTTTACTGTATTTTTGATAAAATATATCGATAGAAAATGTCACTTTTAAGTAGTGGAAATATTTCACTTTTTTTTTTACTGTATTCTTTTATCAAATGTATGGATAGAAAACTGCTCTTTTAAGTAGTAAAAATATTTCACAATATTACGTATTTACTGTATTTTTGATCAAAAATGTAAATAGAAAACAGCTCTTTAGTAAAAATATTTCGCAGTTACATTTTTACTGTGTTTTTGATCAGATATATAGATAGAAAATGGCTCTTTTATGTAGCGAAAATATTTCACAATATTTTTTTTATGCATTTTTGATCAAATGTATGAATACAAAATGGCTCTTAAGTAGCGAAAATATTTCACAATATTTCTTTTTTTTTTTTTTTTTACTGTATTTTTGACAAATTTCTGAATAAATGTATGGATATTTCAAAATATTTCTTTTTTTTTTTTACTCATTTAAAATGTATGGATAGAAAATATTTTTCACAATCTATATTTTTTTTTATTGTATTTTTGATCAAATGTGTGAATAGAAAATGGCTCTTAAGTAGCGAAAATATTTCACAATATTACTTTTTTACTTTTTTTTTATTATTATGATCAAGATGTGTCCATTTAATCAAGGTTTAAAGAACAGACATTATGGTATAAGGTATAACAACCCAAACAACCCATACGCTGGGTTTGTCCATATTTCACCCAGTGCTGGTTTGTATTTAATTGTCATTGACCCAGTTAAACACCTTAGAAGAATGTACAGTACAGAACAGGGTTTCACACTGCCACCATCAACATACACACAGTCGTGTGCGAGAGTCAGACATCAGCCATGTAATCACAGTCTGTTCACAGGAGGCTTTCCTCTGCACCCCACTTCAACCAAGCCAAATGAGATCATGTTGTATATTATCACATGCTTGTGTAAGTGTGAGGATGGCTGCGGCGGACCGGCCATATTTATGCACAGCTGTCTGGATAATCCATACAATAATGTGGGCGCTCCCCCCTCGCCGTTTTCGGAACGTGCTCTCATGACTTGAGCCGTCTAGGGAGAATTATTGAATACATAATGAGCGGGACCCCACTCTGCCACACCCTACTCATCACTTATTCCCACATTTCGGTAACGCAAGGGAGCCCCGCTCTAATTGAACTTCCTTTGATGTAATGAATGTTTGCTAAGCCTCCTTATTCAAGACTCTTTAACAATACATTTCTCGTTTTCTGTTGTAAAGCCAATTAATTTCTCAAACGGAATTGAATTTCAAAGACAGCAGATGGAGGGAAATAAAACGGTAATGCCGAATTCACCATAGTTTTACTATAGCTGTGTCATTTCTATGACATGAAATATGAGAAGAAAACACCCACAGCACAGGAACAGGGATAAGTTGAATCATTGATTCATATGTAATAATGTTTTTTAATTTCAAATAAAGATATGAACATAAATAGGAAAAAAATGACTAATGCATTCCAAAGTCTTATTTTGGTCTTATTAGGCTAGTCAGAACAGAAACTCAATATTTGTGATCCTGGACCACAAAACCAGTCTTAAGTAGCACAGTTATATATTTGTAGCAGTAGCCAAAAATACATTGAATGGGTTCTTTTATGCCAAAAATCATTAGGATATTAAGTAAAGATCATGTTCCATGAAGATATTTTGTAAATTTCCTGCCAAAAATATATCAAAACTTAATTTTTGATTAGTAATATGCATTGCTAAGAACTTAGTTTTGACAACTTGATTTCAACGTGATTTTCTCAATATTTTTATTTATTTATTTTTATTTATTTATTTATTTTTTTGCACCCTCAGATTTCAGATTTTCAAATTGTTGTATCTCAGCCAAGTATTGTCCTATTCTAGCAAGCTATACATCAATGGAAAACTTACTTATTCAATTTTTTAAAAAATTATCCCTTATTGTGACCCTTATGAGGGTCACATTTAGAATATTTGAATATAATTTTGAATTTTGAGGCAAAGCTTTACATTTACCCAAAATTTTACCACACAGCTACAATTGCTTAATTTAATTATTATTTTTTAATCTTTATTTAAACATTTCCATGATTTCATTAGGGCTGAAACGTTTAGTCGACATTACCGACAATGTCGACAATATAAAAAATGAAAATGACAGTATTAAACATGAAAAACCAGTCAGTGACGCTTTCAGATATAAAATTACAACTTGTTGTATATGTTATAAAGCAGCTAATTGCAAAAGCTAAATAATCAATCAAAGTCTACTGACTAATTAGTGAAATAATCAACAATTAGTCGATTAATCATTCTAATAATCAGTAATCTGTAATTAATTAATTATCAATATAAACGTTTGTTGCAGCCCTATATATTTAATACATTAGCTTGATCATGCATGATCATTTTTTTTAGTAAAGCAAGTGAAGTTTTTTTTTTATTAAGTAATCTGAGTAAGTTTGCTTTTACACAAAATTAATTTTGTATGTAGAAAATGTAGATTATTTTTACTTTAATAATTTTACAGCTATACACTATCACTCAACAGTTTGGAATCAGTGAAGTTATTATTTTAAAATTATTTGAAAAATAAAGTAAAATATTTACAAAAATAGTAATAAAAATACAGTAACATTTTTAAATATTTTTGAAATAATTGAGCTTAAAACAACTATTTTCTACTTTTACTTTTTTAATTACACACACACACACAAGGTGTCATCTGTCAACATTAATGTATTATCTAACATAAACAAACAATGAACAATACATTTGTTACACTGTTTATTAACCTTTGTTAATGTTAGTTAATAAAATACAGTTGTTTATTGTTAGTTCGTGTTAGTTCACTTTGCATTAACTAATTGAACTTTTGATTTTAATAATGCATTAGTAAATGCATTTACAAATTTTAGGAATTAACAGTAAATAATATAAATAAATGCTGTAGAAATATTGTTAATTTTTATTTCATGTTTACTAAAGTAGTTAACTAATGAACCTTATTGGGAAGCGTAACCATAATATGCTATATGATGTCACGGCAAACATTGTGCACAGTTCACTGGCACATCTTACCCCGCTCACCTCTCCTCTTGACGCAGTTTTGACACGTGTGCAGAACAATAGCTACTGCCTTAGCATGGAAATGAAAGGTTACTTGAGGTGGCGATACACCTGAGAAGACGCTTATAATATGTCATTATAGAGTGTTTATTCATTCAGTAAATAATAGCAGCGCAAATGTGGTTTGTTTACCTAAATGTGGACAGAATATGAATAGTGTGTTTGGAAGTCATTCAGGCGTTTCTTGCGAGTCTGTACTATTGGGCTTGTGGAACATTCTGTGACTCATCTCTGGCACCCACTGAAAAATTATGACTCAGAGGAAGTAACACACACATCTCAGAACATTCTTTGTGTACTGCGCCGAGAGTGTGTATTTATGTGAGTGTGATAGATGTTTCGTTCTTGTGAGTTGTGCGCTGTTAAGAGTATATGAATCAGAACAATGTGGCAACTGATTTGTGAAACTCGTTGTTTTGTCTGTTAATACATTTGAAGGTCATATGCATGCGTTTTATTTTGTATGTTGTACACTTGTCTGCTCAGTGTGTGTCATATGTACGCATGTGTATTCTGCACGTGGGTGTGCGTGCATGTTCTAATGTGGCATTATTTCTATGTGCAGCCTCGGCAGCATTTTTCCATGCGCACATGAGCATGTTTACGAGCGACTGTGTCGGTGGGTGTGCGTGGAGTTTATGAGGCCCTTTGAACGAGAGCTGTGGTCCCAATTATCTGTTAGACCCCTCACCCTCGCTCACACAATCTCCTTTCTCATCTCGTCTCTTACCCCCTGCCCTGGTCTACCCTCCTCAACCTGTCATTTTCCCCTCTTAAAGGGGACAGCACCGCCTCGAGAGCTTAGGAAGAGGGGATTTCTCCACATAAAGTTGAAAAGAGGATTATCATCCGTTAGTAGGCTTCTTCCCTCAGGTGCAATGTCTTTGGTTTTAGTGCAAAGTTCAGAAACCACACATTTTTTTGTACAGGCGGCACCGTCTTAAAAGGTGCATCCTTTCATGTTAAGTATGCATGTGGGTTTGTGTAGGGGCTACATGCTGTAACTATAAATTATAGTAGTTATTTTTTGGTGGATTCAAAAGTATTTGAACGCCTGTCAATTACTTAATGTGAAATTTGTTGCATTGACCAGTTTGAAGTTTAAAGAGATAGTTCACCCCAAAATTAAAGTTTTGTCATCATTTACTCACCGTCACATCATTTCTGTATGTAACTACGGAAGTCAGTGGGGACCAACAACTGTTTGGTTCTTCAAAATTCTTCAAAATATCTTCTTTTGTGTTTAACATGAGAGAAAAACTTACACAGGTTTGAAACGACATGAGGGTGAGTAAATAATGACAAAATTTTCATTTTTAGGTGAAGTATTCCTTGAAGCAACTGATCCAAAGGTAAATTTCCTCTCAAGTTTAAGTTTTAAGACTATTTTTTAGCAATATTCATTTCCCATATTTTCATGCTTACATCATCATAGCACGTCACAGTTCTGGAACAAATGAGAATCTCAATTTTTTTTTCAATAGAGATCATGATTCTGAAGAAAAATACATTTTAGTGTTTTACGAAGCCTTTTAGGACACTAAGCTTTATTCCATTTAAAAATATAATAAACAGATATATGAATCAAAATAAAAAAATGTTAAAAGTTACATAAAACATTTAGTTTACACCATTTTAAGGTAACATGCCAAACCTGCTTAAAGAACATTTTCAGTGAGGGTTAGTTTCAAAATGTTAATTTACAAATTAATAAATTTACAGTCTTATGAATACATTTATACATTTATACTTTCTACAGTCTGTTACAGTTTATAAAGTCATAAATTAAACTTTACTCAGAATAAATTAATTAGTTCACTGATTTTTTTTTAACAAATGCTGAACAAAAAAAATTGTGTTTTTTGAATCTTTGAAATGAATGATTTAGTGACTTGGTCACTTGTCAGCACCTACTGGTGCAACTATGTATGTAACCTGCAAAAAGATTTATTGACAAATCTTTGTCATATGGAATCTGAATAAATAAGCTTTCCATTGATGTGTGGTTTGTTAGTTTATGACAAAAGTTGGTCAAGATACAAATATTTGAATATCTGGAATCTGAGGGTGCAAAAAAATCTAAATATTGAGAAAATCACCTTTGAAGTTGTCCAAATGAAGTTCTTAGAGATGCATAATACTAACAAAAAGTTACATTTTGATATATTTACGATAGGAAATGTACAAAATATCAATAATTAATATCCTATTGATTTTGGGCATAAAAGAAAAATCATTTTGACCCATTCAATGTATTTTTGGCCATTGCTACAAATATACCTGTACTACTTAAGACTGGTTTTGTGGTCCAGGTTCACAAATAGTGATTATTACAGTGACCTGTCTATCTATGTGCTTAGCTAATCAGATTTAACATCAGTATGCTTACTTTTTATCCATATTTTCCATGAAGAGATATTGAATTGAGCCTCATGACATTTTCTGCTAAACATGCTGCACAAAAACTGAGAGCACCTATGTAAACAGGAAACTCCTTTTGTTGTTGTGAAGTTTGCTAGGTTGCTTTGGGTCGGTGGTTGAGGCTGTTATAAGAGAAAGGGTATGCGTTACACACAGGTGTTTTCAGGCGGTGCGGTGCGTCAGCGCTCCCCTTAAATGACCTGCAAGTTTGCTGTAACTGAGTCACTCTGCAGTGAGGTGATGGATGCCTGGTGAGTCATCACTCGAGATCGCTGGCAGGTGGAGGGCTGTGAAAAGGCTTTTATCGGCCTCAATGATTACAGTATGAGAGGCGCAGCTTGATGCGTGATGATTCATTCAGAGCTGAGTATGTCTGTACTGAGCATTCTTATTCAAACTGAGCAGAATCTGTGCATACAGATACACATTGTCAACATCTTCAGTCAGTGTACTTATTAGATTCTAACTAAAGAGTTTAGAATTCCCATTCATTTCAGTACTTGTTACTCGACTAGTGCGTGCAACCCTAGATATTTGCAAGTTCTAGGTGTTTTTTGTTTGGTTTTTTTTAACCTGAGCTGTATATGCCATGTGATTAATTGTACATCTCATTAGTGTTCATTTCCCATTGACTCTCATGTGAGGCGTCGATCACATAGAATATAACTGCACACATGCAACAAAAGAATCAATGGTTGGGGTTCACGCAAGGTTTGTGAAGCAAACATATTGAGCAGATAGAATGACACAGCTGTATATGACCACACAGATATGCTGAGAGAGAGCTGGGTGTTGTAAAATGATTTTATTAGCTGTCTTGTGTAGGAAGGTTGTGGAATATAGCTGGATATTGGTTTAAAATCAGTTCTTCAGATTTGATGAACTTAATGATAAAAAAACAATCCATGCAGTGTTTTTTAATTAATCTGTAAAAATAATATCCACTTTTTCAAAATCGAGCCATTCTCAGATGCCTGTCAGTGTGGTGTTACACAGACAGAGGCCACTCCCACGATACTTGATTGACATGAGCGTCTTACCTCATATCAGCTGTCTCAGTCCAACCTCCATTGTTTCGATGCTGGAGCAGGGATGGAAGTTAGACAAGAATATCTTCAGTTGAGCGATTGAGGTGTTGTGTTGCTGGATGTAATAATGAACATAGTGGTCGACATTTACTCCCGACACTGAAGATGCAGTGGATTACGTTTGTTTGTGAAAAGAAAAGTGTCTCCCGATCTACATAAATGTGTCTCTTTTTGCGCGAATCAGTCGTGATTCAGCTTCACTTACAGCAGAAGTGAGTATAAGGGTTTTTTTATTAATCTTTGCGATACCCTTTCCTAATAATGTGCTAGTTAGCAAGTTTAGCGGGTAAATGCGGTTAAATGCGGCTAAAGTAAACAGGCTCGTCACTCCACAGAGAGTAGAGAGGGGCGGGGCAAGCAGAGCTCATTTGCATTTAAAGGAGCAATCCCCTCAGAATGGGATGATTTTTGCAGAGCTCATTTTGACAAGGTAAAAAGGGTGTTGTTTTACACAACCGTTGAGAATTTTTAACCAAAGTATATTATAGACTTTTCATTAAGACCCTAAAGAATCATATCAGCTTGTGGAAAATGGGCATCCGATGACCCCTTTAATACAAAATTCAGTAACTACATTAATATTGTGAAAATTATTTTTCACATATTTAAAAATGTGTTGTTGTTTTTGGCAAAGCTGTATTTTCAGCAGTCATTACTCAGTCTTAGTTGCCGCATGATCCTTCAGAAACGTTAGTGTAATATGCTGACTTGCTGCTCAAAAAATCAAACATTTCCTATTATTATTATTATAAAAAAAAAACATCTAACTTTTGAGCAGTAGTGTATGTTTAATCTATCTTTAAAACAGGAAATTAACTGATTTTAGGCTGAGCAGCATCCTATCAGAGAGAGACATGAACCGTCTTGCTGTCTGAGCAAGATCCTGTTACTGCTCCTTGAGTTGGCAAAGCTCCAGAAAGAGCTGAGAGTTTGTTTTGCACTGAAAGATGACACTTACCTGCGTTTCCTCACTTTGATGCAGTGGTAATACAAGTAATCCTTTTTTTCTAAACTTCACAATGGAAAAAGCTGCAGTTTTAAAAAAAAAATAAATTACAATTTTTTCTGGCCAATTCATCGTCATACAAAATCAAACATTAATTTGTAGAAATGCAGTAGCTGATGTATTTGTGAGTTAAAGGTGGCTTATTATGCCTCTTTTACAAGATGTAAAATAAGTCTCAATGTCACCAGAGTGTGTATATGAAGTTTTAGCTCAAAATACCTGACAGATAGTTTTTATAGCTTGTTAAAATTGCCACTTCTAGGGTATGAGCCAAAACGCACCGTTTTCGTGTTTGTCGCTTTAAATGCAAATGAGCTGGTGTTCACGCCCCCCTTTTCAGAAGAGGGTGGAGCTTTAAGAACCACCCAAAAAAAACAAAACAAAACAATCTCACACACTGAAAATGTCAGAATAGAGCTAATAGAGCCGAGATCATCAGAATGGCGGGATTTCTCCCTACAATGATGTGTATGTAGGGAGAATCTGGAAACGCGTGTTCGGAGAGACTGAATGATTTATTGGGATTATAAAAAATAAGTGGGTAGATTTTTACCATTACAGGCTGGTTGTTTTCACAAACTGCAGCCACACAACTATGTTCAAACACCTCATAAAAGTGTTTTTTGCATAATTGGTCCCCTTTAAGATAAAAACAGGTTTACCAAGATGCACATAGAATGTAGTTGTAAGCTGATCATGTGGTCGCCATCATCTTAAACATATTTGTCATTTCTTAAGTGCCAAAACTTTTGAGGTTACTGTGTGGCCCTTTAAGACAGCAGTTTATAATGAGCAAGTGCGTTTTCTTGCATAGAGTGTTCCATAGTATCATCAGAGAGTTGAGATGGATTTATATTTCTTTCCTGAACATGATCCACATTTAGTGTGGGAATTCACATCCCTGTTTAATAAAGAGAGCAGATTAGCAAGCTTTCACAGCCTTTGTGTATCTGCAGAGTAAGAGTCACAAAGGGACAGATGGGATACCACACAGATGGAGAAGATGCTGATTTATTTTCATCTCTTTATGGCGGACAAAAACTTGAATTACCATGTACCATGTCCTCTCAATGTAGTAATCATCCCTGGAATAGTTATATGTTGGATAATACGGCTAGAAATCTAAATATGGCATAGTTATTAACCTAAACATGACACTGGAAAATATTTGAAATGCAGGTTCCAGGTGGAAATTTTTTGCTTGGGACATAATGAAAGATCACACAAAAACCTCTGACATACTTTAACATATTTTTTGTCCTTCTCATTCTTTTTCCGTTTTTTTTTCATCTCTGCAGTCTGAGCCATTACAAATCCATTGAAGGATTAAAGGTGCTAAAAATAGGCACTTACGCAAAGCGGGACTTAGTGCGCTGCCTCCTTATAAACAAACAAGCATGGATCTGCGCCGCTGGCCTAGGCGGGCCCGTCTGCCCAGTGCTACAGGGAGTCATTTGTGGCCTGTGGGAGGTTGACCTCGGTCAGGCGCTGTCGGATGCATGAGTCGCTCTCGTTCGCTTGCTGCCTCAGAGATGCACGCAGACATGAAGGCCGGTATCCAACGTGTGGGAGTCGTAACACCACAGACGGGCCTAAACTCTTAATGATGCTAAACCGCATCCGTGGCTAGCGGCACGCACCGGCCCTTGCTTTTTCTGAGAACTCAACCCAGACAAGACCAACTAAACCGGACCGGACCGACAGTCTCAGACGTGTCATTTCAAACTGCTGAACTGCTACATCGCCCGTCTGCAAATAGAAACAGCTTCCGTGAGCATTTTCACTTTGAGGCGAAACTGGCAAGGGTTGAGTCCAGAATGGACATTTTCATTTCTTTCTGTTTTCTCTTGCTAATTGACTGTCATCCACCTGTTTTTCACTTTTTTTTTCATTCTTTTAGACAAGTGATGATGAAGTCTAATTGGGTCTCTTTATTTTTCAGCACTTATCATAAAAAGGTTAATAATTTAAAATTTAAAAAAAGGAAGTTCTATGTTTCATTTGTGGCGTCAAATAGCATGTACAGGTGTGCAGTGGCACAAAGTTAAATGAATAGTGCACCAAAAATGTAGGGATGTCAGTAACAATTATTTTGGTACTCAAGTAATCGGTCAATTATTCTGATTATTAATCGAGTAATCTAATAATTAACTTTTTTTAGGCAATAAAATAGCCCTAAGCAAAAAAAAAAAAAAAAATAGCCTTTTAAGGTAATTATATGGTTTTATTGAACAAAACTGTAAAAATACGTAATGTATTATAAACAATAATAACTCATGTAGATTATGTTTTACATCAAATGTCTACAGAGGGCGCCAACAGCCTGACGATTGCTTTTACACTTTACTGCGCGGTCTAATCCTTGTTTAATATTGACGAAACAACATTTAATTCAAATGTCCACCTAATCTTTAATATGTGGCCATTTATTTATGACAGAAATGCTACAGCTACTGTAGTTTCTTCAATATGTGGACATCAAAACGTCTAAACTCAGAGTGAGGGTTTGAGCTTTTATTTTGAAATCGCAATGAACAGTTAGCATATTGAGAAAGATACTGATGTATTCTCCTGTGTTTGCGTAGGTTTATAAATGATTTACCTTACAAATCTGATGAAATAACGCATGTTGCTAATAATTAAAGCGCATATATTAAACCTGCATCGCATTTATTTGACTACTTGAATCATAGCGTTTGTAAATTCTTAATAGTGTTATGCTTTACTGTGATTTTTAAATGGGTTTAATATGAGGCAAAATAGATTTTTTGCAGTCGAGGAATACTCTTAATAGAATCGAGGAATCTTTGTAGCCTTTGTAGCTACATCGCCCGTCTGCAAATTGAAACCGCTTTTTTCGTTTTCACTACAAGGTGAAACTAGCGAGGGCCGTTACTGAGTTTAGAATGGACATTTTTCTTTCTCTATTTTTTGTTCTTTCATGCTAATTGTCTGTCACCCTCCTTTTTTCAGTTCTCTAAGACAAAGATAGTGTGGTTAAATCCAAGTCTGTTTATTACTCAATGCTTGACGTATCATATCATAAAAAGGGAGGCAAATTATTCAAAATGAACAAATGGAAATTTCATCCGTTGGATTTGTGGTGTCAGAAAATTAACATGTACAGTTGTACAATGGCACACAGTTGAGCTCTGCTTCAAGCAGTTTCGTTTAGTAAGATGACACCTGGTAGTTTTTCGAAAGCTTCTCACTACATATGGAAAATGTGGTTTCCAAAGAGGGGCTCATTTTTACCTGTCCTCACTGTAGTGCTGAGTCATTTAGACTGACTCAAGATTGTAACAGCCTCTGTCTGTGTTTAATTCCCTCAGTTTTAATCTGCCACTGAATGACTAACCCAGGCCAGGCTGAATCATTCTAGAGTAATTTTTCTTCTATTGTTTGGAAATGTACAATTACATGTAATATCATGATCACTTTATGAATAAGTTACCGTTTGTTCTCTTTCTTATAAATCTGCCTCTTTCTTATAAGTCGTCTTTGTAAATTTTTCTTTAGTACTTGTACACATGTGACGCTACCTGTGAAAATGCTTCTGTTTTACGTCTTTCCAATTAAATACAACATTTTTGCAAATTATATTTTCAGCATAACAACTGAATGAAAAGTTGAATTTAAAATTCAATCTTAGCTTTTCACAATCTGGAAATTTTGTCTAGTTTTCTAGTTTTAAAGAGACGTGTTCAGTGAAGATTTTACTTATCACACCTCATTGGGTTCAAACCTACAGTTTTTTTTTCAGTTACAAACCCAGATATTTAACCTCTGAGCTACAATCCGATCTACAAAATTGTCTACAATGTTTTGCTTAAATGCTGATAGCACTGGTTTTTCAGATGTTTGCTATATTACTTGGCATACACTTTACAAAACTCTCTAGGTATGTACAGTAAATTAAATACACATAAAAATCCATGTGGAGCTACACTAGGTAAAGACAACAGCTCTGCAGTTCAGCTGGTCAGTACGCCCCCAGAGGGGCCCTTAGGCCCTTCATGCAGATGTATGTGTGAATGCACCCAGCATCGCTGGATTCTGTCAGCACTGATGGAATTCAGAAAGATCTGCATTGCTGTTCTCCAAGGCTGCACACCGTGTTAAGATTCGGTGTTTTAATCAAGATGGAATCAATATTCTGCAAGACTCGTATTGATCTCGATGCTGCCAGTGACCCTACATCGGCTAGCAAAATTCTGCGGCATAATCAGTATGAAAACAGATGCTACATCTTTATTGACACAAAACAGGCCAAGTGTATGTGTGTGTGGGTGGATGTCGGTGTGCAAGAAAAAGAGGCAAATTGCTCGCATTTTTAGAGCCTCTCAGTGGCTCAAATGTTGAGTTAAGTGAAAGCCTTGTACAAAAACAGTTAACGGTTAATATTTGAATAGGTCAGCAGCAAGAATCCCACATTCCAAATGTCAGATGGCTGATAAAGGAAACCCTGTCACCAGCACAAAGCAAGCAGTAGGCAGATGCCTCCCACAGTCTGACATCAGTTACACACTCCACAGGTTTAAGCTGATCTGAATATTTCCACCGTATGTTTATGTGTGTGTGTTTTAGAGAGAGAGAAATATTTGTCCTCTCGTTCTGAGTCAGCCTCATATGTGTTTAACCCCAAACCCACAGCTCAGTCTCAGTTGCGCACACTTGGGATCATAACCTTTAAAACTATGATTTATCTGAAGGAGCATGTATGCACTCACACGCACACAGACAAATACATGCCGTTTAGAGGGGAAAAAAAACATGGGTTATGACTTCATTAAAGAGGAAGATGAAAATAAGGGCAATAATGTCACAAAATGTTGGTGATTTCTCAAGTTGTCTAGACCTCCACGCAACCATCTAAATGTCTTTTTAATGCATGAATTTCAGTTGAGATAGCAAATTAAATGCAATTACAGTTTGAATGTAAAGACAGATTAACTGTTAAAAGAAAAAACTTTGAATTAAGTTTTTTTTAACATGATAGATAAATAGAGAGAAAAGATAGGGAGAGAGAGAGAGAGAGAGAGATAGATAGATAGATAGATAGATAGATAGACAAACAGACAGACCGATAGATAGACAGAGAGATTGAGAGATTGACGGATGGACAGATAGATATACAGACCGATAGAAAGACAGAGATTGATGGACAGATAGATAGATAGATAGATAGATAGATAGACAGACAGACAGACAGCCCGATAGATAGACTGATAGACTGACAGATAGACAGACAGAGAGACTGGCGGACAGTAAGATAGATAGAAACTGACGGACGGATAGATAGACAGACAGACAGAGACTGACGACAGATAAATAGTTAGACAGATAGGCAGATAGATAGATAGATAGATAGATAGATAGATAGATAGATAGATAGATAGATAGATAGATAGACGGACAAACAGAAAGACGGATAAATAGACAGAGAGATTGACGGACAGACTGAGAGATTGATGGACAGACAGATAGATGGAGAGATAGAGAGACTGACTGACTGACTGACTGACAGATAGATAGATAGATAGATAGATAGATAGATAGATAGATAGATAGACAGACAGCCCGATAGAGAGAAAGAGATTGATGGACAGATTGACAGACAGACAGAGACTGACGACAGATAGATAGATAGATAGATAGATAGATTGACAGATGGATGGACAGACAGATAGACAGAAAGATAGAGAAACAGATAGATGGATAGATAGAAAGAAAGACAGACAGATAGATAGGTAGACAAGCAGACAGATGAGAAATAAACAGATAGATAGATAAATGAGTTTAGCAAGTTTAGCTAAAAAAAAAAGGAAATAAGTGTTTTGACCGGCTAACATTAGACATCTATAAATAGTAGCGGGGGGCCCTAGTGGTCAGCTTTTGCTGTATGCGCAGAGGGGACCTATGCTGTGCATCTTTAGCTTCCTATGGCAGTGTCGGGCCGTGCGGTCTGAGGCTTTTGTGGCCCCTGATAGTCTGAGGCTCACTCAGGCCCTGTCCACAATCCTGTCTTCTCTGTTATTTTCAAAAGAATCATGTTTTCACACCTTTATTTTCTCATTTGCTATATTTGTCTCTCAGCAGCTGAGAGCCATGAACGGCAAACTGCCGTTGTTTTGGAAACCTACGTGTCTTACGTGTGTCTGTGACACACTCGCTAACAAATGTATACCTCTATGTGCTTATATTAGCTCTTAGCATTTTGTCACCAGGGCTGCCAGCCTGATATCTGATCCTGAGGGAGTCCGTTCTCTATTTCTACTGTGGAACTTCTCTAAACTCATTCAGAGACTGCATTTTATCCTAGGGTAAACAGCAGGTGGTTGTATTTGGAGTACTATAGAAATAAAATGTTTGACGACCTCATCATAAAGCCATAGTTCCCTTTTAAATGAATAGTTCTTTGAATGAATACTGGACAGGTTTGCAGAACAGGAACAAGCTACTTTATCAATGAAACAGCCATTGTAGTGACTCAAATGTTAGCCTTGAACACTGGTCAGTGTAACAGTTTCCATCAAAAATATTCCATGTATGGGAGATGCAGTTTCAGTTAACACAAGCACAAGTTTCTGTTTGTCAAATAAGAGAAAGTATGTACAATGAGAGTTGTGCAATATTTAGCTGCACATATACAATATGTGCAAATGTTCATATTCCATTTAGACTCAAAAACACATGCCACAGTTTATAACACACTTACCCTGTGAGTGTAGATGTGGGTGGCACTAAGTGTCATTTCTTTCCTATGGGGAGATTTTCCATCAGTCTACATTTCCTCTATTGGTTTGAGGTTTGTTTTGTGCAAAATAATATCCTGACAAATCTAATGTGAATTCACTATGTGCAGTTGAATTCTTCCAGTGATGCAGTTGTGCATCTCATCTTCTAAAATAGTCTTCTGACAGGCCTAACCACCAGTCAACAGGGTTTGTTGATTCAGCAGTGGTCAGGCTTGTGCCAATGGTGTGTGATACTGTATCTTTGTGTGAATGGATTTATGAGCATGCAGGTGCATGCATTTTGTAATCATATAAGATATCTGTGATGTCTTAGGTGAAAACCTGTACAGGGCAGCTGCAATAATGCACTCAATGATTGATTGAGACTAGCTGTAGCTGAACTGTTTGTGTGTCTGGAAACGCAAAGAATTTGCTTGAGGTGCTTGAGGATTATCATTGCAGGATGTTATGATTCTCTTTTTGTTTAAGATAGGAATACCTGCTTTTGTAATCACAGCCTGTCAGTCGGCTCAAACGTGACAATCTATGTATGCATGAAATGTTGACTTGTATTCTGTAGATAGATAGACAGACACATAGACGGAGACAGACAGACGGAGATAGACAGACAGATGGAGAAAGACAGACGGCGATGGATGGATGGGTGGATGGATGGAGATAGATAGAGAGAGACAGACGGACATAGACAGAGATAGATAGACAGACAGATGGAGACAGATACACAGTCAGACCTAGATGGATGGACCAACGAATAGACAGATGGAGATATATAGACAGATAGAGATAGACAGACGGATGGACATAGACAGACAGACAGGTAGATAGACAGACAGAGATAGATAGATAGACAAACAGACAGACAGAGATAGGTGGACAGACGAAGATGGGTAAAAAGACAGACAGACGGAGGTAGATAGACAGGCGGAGGTAGATAGACGGAGACAAATAGTCAGACAGACAGGCAGAGATAGATAGACAGACAGGCAAAGACAGACAGACAGGCGGAGATAGATAGACAGACAGACAGGCAAAGACAGACAGACAGGCAGAGATAGATAGACAGACAGACAGGCAGAGATAGATAGACAGACAGACAGGCAAAGACAGACAGACAGGCAGAGATAGATAGACAGACAGACAGGCAAAGACAGACAGACAGGCGGAGATAGATAGACAGACAGACAGACAGATGGAGATAGACAGGCGGAGATAGATAGACGGATGGAAATAAATAGAAAGACAGACTGAGATAGACAGACAGAGATAGATAGACAGATGGAGACAGACAGACGGAGATAGATAGACAGATGGAGATAGACAGACAGACTGAGATAGACAGACACACAGAGGGAGACAGATAGATGAAGGTAGACAGACAGAGATAGACAGATAAACGGAGGTAGACAGACAGACAAAGATAGATAGACAGACAGAGGTAGACAGACAGAGGTAAACAGACAGAGATAGACAGATAGACAGACGGAGATAGACAGACAGACTGAGACAGATAGATGGAGACAGACAGACAGACAGAGATGGATAGACAGATAAATGGAGGTAGACAGACAGACAGATAGAGATAGACAGACAGACAGACAGACGGAGATAGAGAGACAGACCGAATAGGTGTTTTTCACAGCTTTCCCAGGAATGTAAAAGGTGTTTGACTTCATTTCTGCAAGCTGGAGTGTGAACAGAACAATTTAAGAGTTTCACCTTTGTGTGAATATGGTTGTAGCTGACTGTTTTCACAAGAACACTGAAATGTCTTAATGAATTGCATTTTACCTTGATTTTTGAGGCGTTTGTGTTAGATTAGTTATGGATTAGTTCTCTATTTCTCAGGGTGTGACAGGTGCAGCTTAGCAGCAAAGATCTGCACCCTTTCAGGCGTAACATAGTGAGAGTGTGTGTGTCCTGTCTGTTACCATATAAGACTTGCTCATGACTCATGCTGCTTTGTGACCTGCAATGTGGGAAGTCATGATTCATACAAGCTACATTTAATCAACCTCAGCTCAAAATACTCCGGCATGCGTGACCCTCCTCCCCTCCACTCACACACACAGAGAAACGATCAGCTCTCCAGATGCCGTCGCACTTGTGTCATTGTGCTTGCAGTGGCCTGAGTTCAAAGTTAGGTTACGTAGATTTGAAGCAACATGAAAGTTATTTACTTCAGTGGAATGGCTTTGTTTATCATTGGAATTTCCGGGCTATCCCAGCATCCCTTGCACTGACATGGTTCTGCTGTGACATCATTCAGAGGTAACGCTGCTTCCATCAGTTCACGTGCTTTCTGTTGTGAAGGCATTTATGACAGGAGTTCTGATTTTGTTCTGTTTTACGTTTAATCAACTGGAATTTGAGAAGTAAAAATGTAAAAAGTTTGAAATTTGCTATATATATATATATATATATATAAAAATATATATTTTTTTTTTTTTTTTTTTTTTTTTTTTTTTTATTTATGTATAGACATTCTGACATGCTTGTCTGGGGTTTTTGGAAAATGTTACAGCTTATACAAGTATTAAATTTCAAATTCAGATGTAATCTTAAGCAACCTGCATAAAGCAAACTGCTGACCCATGAAACGTGTGGAAAAGATGTGCTAAATGAGTGAATCAATCTTCTGCGATCAGCACATCCCAGAATGTGACCTCTGATTGCCCTATTATACAGCCTGAATGTTTCATATTATAGCTCAGATAAACACCGCCTATCTTGAGCAGATTCCAGGCAGACGTTATGATTTTTTTTGTACTGATTGTTTTTCCTAGATGGCTGATCTCATGTGTGTTTAGTATTGATTTATTCCAAGAGTGTTTTAGTCTGTGTTTACCTCAGAGAACGAGTCCAGTGGTGAAAAAAGACTAGTTACAGCGACAGAAAGCGATTGATTTCTCTAGCTGCTAGGCTAAAAACATCCGAGGGTCAGTAATATTGTCCATGTGTAGTGTCGTGTTGTCGCTTTTGTTATTTTTACTGTGCGATATGTCTGCGACACGCGGTAGGGGTCGTCAGAGATTGATGATGATGGGATCTGGGCTTCTGTCTAGCCCAGCTGTACAATAACTCAAGCAAAGCCTTGCCCCCTCTACATTTTCCATTATGAATAAGTCGCACTCACACACAGCTGGCAGTCCCAGTCATGAATAATTAACAATGTCTCAGCGTACTCCAGGAAAGAGAGGGAGAAAGGGATGATGCATTGCTTTTTCTCTCCCTAGGGGTTATAGCACAAGCAGACAATACTATTGATTTCTGCCTGAGCAAGAAGCACTTGAATCCATTTAGAGATTGAGCTGGGCTTAATGAACACAGACATGGCTTCATACCTCTGCCTTGAACTTTCCACAAGCAACCAGATCACCGTCCTCACATTTGTGAAGATGTGTGTGTTGATGTCAAAGGGCTCTGTAAATCGCCAGCCCGACGTCCCAGTCGGGATACCACGTGTATCACCGCCCTGCCCGATGGGCTACCCTTATGAAAAAAATAACCATGGTTTTACTACAAATAAAACCAAAAAACATGATTACTGTCGTTAAACCATGGCAACCACAAATTAACCATGGTTTTGCTACACTAACCATAGTATAGCCATGGAATTTGTAGCAAAACAGTGGTTGTACAAATGGTAATCAATACATATAAATTTGTTTTATTTATTTATTTATTTATTTTGCTCATTTAAAAAATGATCGGATCTGTGACTTAAAATCTGGAATATGATCCGAATATGGACTATGACTATATAGTGTGTGTGTCCAATTATATATAGATAGATAGATAGATAGATAGAAATAAAACATTATTATTATATTTTATATTTATAATATAATATCTAACATTTTTTTTAATTAATTAATTAAATGTTAAAAATTTTATGATTTAAAATTTAATTTAAATTTCTATGTTTAATAAATTTAATAAATTAATTAAATCTAGCATGATCCAGGGTTATTATTGGTGACTAAAACTAAAACTATAAATACAATTTTTATTACTTGAAAAAAAAATTAAACATTAACTGAATTAAAATGTAAACTGAATAAAAAAGTAAAGACTTAATTTAATTTAATTTAATACAATTTAATTTCAATAATATATTATACTATAGAAGAGTAATATATTATTTTTAATTTGTTTTAATTATAGTGTAATCAAGGGTTATTAATTAAACCTAAATTGTAATTATTTAATTAATTAATTAATTACAATTGTAGTTTTAGTTAATAACCCTGGATTACACTAATCAATAATTAATTAATTAATTAATTAATAAAAAAATACAATTAACTGAAATAAAAACAAAAAAAAACTCAAACTTATTTTATTTCAGAGTTACCAAGGCATTTTCATTTAGTTTAAGTTGAAGTACTAAAATAACCAAAAGTAAATAAACTGAAATTTAAAACTGAAGCTTAATATAAACCTGCATTAAAAAGAATAATAAAAATGACAAAACACAGAAAAAATACATAATAAATGACAATAACTAAACTGAAAAAAGAAAATATAAAACTAAAATCTAATTCAATTCAATATTAAGAAAAACTATTTTATTTATATATATATATATATATATATATATTATATATTATGTCTAGTTTGATCCAGGGTTATTAACAAAAACTAAAACTGTAAATAACAATAATAATAATAATAATAATAATAATAATAACAATAAATGAATAAATATAATTAACTGAAATAAAATATACATAGAAATTCAAAACTTATTTTATTTCAGCTAGTTCTCAAGGCATTTTCATTAAGTTCAAGTACTAAAATAACCAAAAAGTAAATAAACTACCTATATACTGTGTGTAGTTTCAAAAACACAAAGGAAAAATATTTGACCTTAATCTGCAGTGAGGTCATAAGGTGGTTATCGGTATATCGTATACGTAGAATATTCTTATTACGTCTGCTGTGGCTGCTGCTTGTGAAACCGTGCGGTTGGGTTGACTTTAATCTGATAAGCGTGTCTGAAGTGACTGAAGTGAGCTCAGATAACACTTAGTTGTGTATTCAGCACAAAAGACTCAGTCAGGATGTCGGTCAAGGCTTCCAGGGGCATTATGGTATGTCGGCATCGAACAGGCATATTCCCAATCGATACAAAGATCTAATTCCTTGACTGACTGATTTTTTTTTTTTTTTTTCGTCACAGCCTGGAATCAGTCAGATTTGATCCTAAACAGCCAAATATGTCAATGGCAGGTACTTCCAAAAGTAAAAACACAGCTTTATTAAAGGTGAAGTGTTTAGAAAAAGTTTGGGAAATACTACGAAGCTTTGTGCGTGCAGACGCAGAGGTCACCAGTCGTTTATCTGCATGTGGCTGAACTGGAAAGCCCCAATGAAAGAATAAAGAAAATCCCTTCTTCCTGTCCTCTCATTTCAAAGTCTGTCTGTTTTTGTCGTTTCACACTCTAGTCACCTGGTTTTTGCAGTTTTCTCTCTTGTCTGTCAGTACCTGTCATGTTCATGTAAATCACTGACAAACCTGTTAGTAATACTGAAAGAAGGGTGTTGAATGGAACGGAAGGCGACCATCAGCGATTTGGTTTCTTACACTTTCACGAAAACCTTGTTCCTCTGATGTTTGGGGAGGTATGCGTTTAACCCAAGTCTACACATAGGGCTGTGTCAATGCCACTGTGACCTTATTATACCTCTTACATAATGCAAAACACCAGAACTCATTGACCTCTGCTGACAGCAGGTGCCCGGTGTGATACTTATGTATGTGATCATTTGTGAATTATGGTGTCAAGACCCAGCCAAAGTTAAAGAGGCTTTAATTAGTTCTCAAGTAGATTTATTGGGGATGAAACTCTCTCATGGTCCCAGACAAGGGCAGGATAGGAGTTAAGTGTTCTGTGAATAAGCTGTTATTAGCTCTGTAATGATGATAAGGGTGATGTGAGCCGCCCGATGCAATAAAGTGAGGAGGGATGAAGGTGAAAAATTAATGGTTAGGCTTGAAACTCCAGGTCAGGTTGATACAACAATCTAAACGGAGTGTGTTCTTGCATTTATAAAAGCTAGAAAGCAGGCGCTGAGTTGAAACGGAGCTTTTTAGAAGATTTACTGCCTTGATGAAATATGGGACTTAAATTTAGTAGAGTGCTAAAAACTACATGGACAGGTGATGTTAATATATACATGAGCATTCAAAAGTATTTGTGCTTCTCCAAGGCTGCATTTGTTTGATCAAATCGATAATATTGTGTAGTATTATTAGTTTAAAATAAATGTTATTTATTTAAATATATATTCAAATGTAATTTATCTCTCTGATTGCAAAGTTAAAAACGGTTATTCCACTTTTTATTTGTGGAAACCATTCATTTTTTTCAAGATTTCTTTGATTAATAGAACGTTTGAAAGGACAGCATTTAAAATAGAAATCTTTTGTAACATAAATGCATTTACTGTCACTTTTGATTAACTTAATGCATCCTTGCTGAATAAAATTATTAATTTCTTTCAAAAAAAAAGTCTTTTTGAACTGTAATTTATATACACTACCAGTCAAACGTTTTTGAACAGTAAGATGTTTTTTTTTTAAGATTTAAAGTCTCTTCTGCTCACCAAGCCTACATTTATTTGATCCAAAGTACAGCAAAAACAGTAATATTTAAAAATATTTTTACTATTTATATCTGTTTACTATTGGAATATATTTTAAAATGTCATTTATTCCTGTGATTTCAAAGCTGAATTTTTGCATCATTACTCTAGTTACATGATCCTTCAAAAAATCATACTAATATTCTGATTTGCTGCTCAAAAACATTTAATAGTATTATTATAACAGCTGAGTAGGATTTTTTCAGGTTTCTTTGATGAGAAGAAAGTAGAAATATCATTAAAAATATCATTTTTTATCATATCTTTCCCCAAAAATAAAAAATAAATAAATATTATACTAACTGGAAGCTTTTGAATGTTATGGTGTATAATGTTACAGAAGTTTTTTTTTTTTTTTTTTTTAAATTTCAGATACATGCTCATCAAAGAATCCTCAACTGTAAAATATTGATGATGATGATGATGATGATGATAATAATAAATGTTGAACAGCAAATCAGCATATTAGAATGATTCTGAAGGATCATGTGACACTGAAAACTAAAGTAATGATGCTGAAATTTCAGCTTTGATCTCATGAATAAATTACATTTTAAAATATATCCAAATAGAAAATAATTATTTTAAATTACTGTTTTTGCTGTACTTTGGATCATATAAATACAGTCTTTGTTAGCAGAAAAGACTTCTTTAAAAAACATTAAAAAATCTTTACTGGTAGTGTAAATAAATAAAGTGTACACAAAATGTGTGAATACTGTTTTGCATGTTAACTAGCTATCTTGAGCGAGCATGAAAAATCCATTTTTTGAGCAAATGTACTTTGCCCTCTTTGAACTCCCTTTCCATTATATTGTATTCTATTCTATTCTTTATAATTGGATGCACAGACAGAGCAGAGCAATATCTTGGATGTGTGCTCTGATCATCACACATCAAACGCTTGGCACCCACACACGAAATCTACACTTCAGCTTTTGCATAAATGATGAAATTGAAACGAATTTAGTGGGAAAGTGGAAATTTTCTGCTCTTGTCAGTAATAAGAAGTGAGTTGGTAAAGTCTCTTGACCTTTAAGAAAGAAAAAAGTACATTCCTCTTAAGTGCGTAGGAGAGCCACACAGAGAAATGATAGACTTGATTATGTTTGGCACTAATGAAGCATGATTACATGTATCTTGGATATGCAGTTAGCACTGAGAATAGTAATTGACTTCCATTAGGAACATCACTCTGAAAGTATTTATGAAGTCATTTTATTCTTATCAAGAGCTTGTTACATGTGATTGTCCAAGGTTAAGCTTTTCTACATCTGTAGATCCATCTGATGAAGCTTTTTTTTTTATTTCATCCATAATAAAAATGGATAATGTGCTGTTAACTAGTAATTATTGCAAAATAAAAACAAACAAACAAATAAAATGGTTTTGTATCATCCTAAAGGCTATTTCCCTATAATGATTGTCTGAATGTACAATTTCCTGCTAATTACAAGCCTTCTTGCCAAATTAATAAATAAAAGGATATGAATTATGGATTTGAGAAATGATTTTTAATGTGAGAAGAAAGAGACCGCAGAGTAATGTAGGAAATCAGCTGCCTAGTATGATTATACAGTTACACAAAAATATTTGATCACAGAACGCTGTGACTAACCAATCAGAATCAGCTAATTCCAGTGAACTGAGTTAAAAGAAAACTTACAATCTTATAAAAGTCAGTTTTTCTTCACATATTGAGTAAACACATAAAGCTTGCTTTTTCTATCTTGTTTATCTTTGTGATATTTCACAGAGGCTACAGTTAATCATGTAATTATTTCCACCACATCCAGCACCAGTTTTCCCTTAGTCAGTGGAAGTATGATTAAAAAACATGACAAAAATCCACATTCATTCAAAGCTTAATTAAAAACATCTGGCAGAGACTGCAAACGGGTCTCCTGATGATGCATTTGCATGTTTGTTTAGATTGTTTTCATTCATTGAGCGTCTGGCAACCTTGCAGTCTCATGAGATCATAACCGTTAAGAATTAAAATAAAATCTGGAATAAAAAAAAAATTGTAAATATCTGTAGAAGAACAGTTTCATCCTTTGTATCCATTAAATAAATATTATCATAAATGTGGTACAGTTGAAGAAAAAAAACACTTAGTAAGCCAAACTGTGCCACAGGCTTGTTTACTCCAACCGCACCCAATAATAATTTCTTTTCCCTCTAATACGCTTTGCCTTATACCAAATAAGCGTATTAGTTCCTCATTTGATCTTAATCAAAGACACCTACAGGATCAATAGTAATGAGTGGAATGAATGTATGATGCACACCTAGATTATCATTTTGGAGACGCCCACAAGCCTTTTATGTCATTTCATGCACCAGTATGCACAACTGGAAAAGAGCGACTACAGCTGAGGAGGCTTGTGGATGATCTTCAGACAAGCACACTTGGTGCTGGAATGACTTCCCTTTGAGGGACTGAAGTACCATTTACCTTTATTACTGTAGTCAAGAGTGTGTTTGATGGAAAAAATCCATCTTCTGTCAAATATTAAATCGAGAACAACAACACTCGGCGTCTCGCAAGCCCGTGGCGTGTGAAGAAGGTCCGGAGAGGACTGTTCCCGCACTGCTGCGTGTGAATCTAAATGAGAATCTGTAGCCGGTGGGTAATTGTTTCAACAAAGCAGAGGAATTATACTCATTCCGGGTGCTTGTCTTTACATATTACCCTCTGTAACAAGAGCTATTTACTAGGATTCCTACCTAATTAGGATAAATAATTCTAGCAGGGCTGTTCAGTGAGCCCTGTTCAGCTGAGTCCAGTGCGGCAGCAATCGAGACCGTCCTCTGCCGCGGATGAACACTCTATCAAACGTTGCTCTAAATGTCCATTATTGTCATTCAGGCCCACTGAGACAGAACCATTAAAAGGGCTCCATTAGTGAGTGTGCACTTTTGCCAGCGTATGCGCATGTGGAATAGTAGGATTAGTCATACAGGCTGATGATTAATACCCAGCAGAGCTGGAATGTAATGAGCCATTAAGTCTGTTTCAGTGTCAGAGGGTTGAAGGAAATGTACTACTGGATGGAAGTCTCAGATCACAAGCCTGTACGAGATTGCATGTGTGTGCACACGTTTGTCTTTTTGTGTGTTGGTGCACACGTGTTTACTCTGATTGCACAAGGTAAATGGCTTTTAACGGTTAATAGCCAATAATTACTGGTGGAAAGGAAACCTGTCAAACTGCAGGTTTAGTTGATTGTTGTCATCGTATATAAAACTACTACTTAGTTCATCGGATCATTTGCCGAAATGGAGAGTTGAATGTAAAGCTATATTGTGCTAGGATTTAATGCAGTGATTTGCATAAAGCAAATCAATTGATTTTTACTCTTCATCTGCAGTAATGGTAAAATGAGTGTCGGTAATGATGATGCAATCTGCCGTGCTATAAACTGCCGCTAGTAACTGTTGAGTGGCCAACAATTTGAGAAAGGTTGCACTTCGCTTAGGAAAAAAATATGCTAACACAGTTTCACTGTAATGGTGTGTTCACACCAAGTGCAAATTTAATTGTTCCAGAGAGTAGGTTACATACAAAGACAATGCAAAGACTCAAATAGAGGCGAATTCACGCCGGGTGACACGAAATACACAGCGCGTTTGTCACGAACGTGCGATATTTGCAATATAATCGATTCACATTTGAATCGCTATTCAGTCTTCTAGCAATTTGCATCGATTCACAAATTTTCTAAGTTAATATAAAAATAATAGCATGCTGTTGTCGGAACAAAACATCAACAGCAATGGAGGAGGAAAAATAAATACATCCTGCCCCATTTTCAGCAAGGGCAAGTGTTTGGAAGAATATTATATCAATTATTGATCTTTTGTTATTATGGGAAGTATTCGGAAAGGGACGGAAGAAGAACAACGCGTTCTACAAAGCCACTAAAGGGACATGGTTAGCTGCGCTAGCGGTAGCCATAATATATATCTCACTTACCACATAAAGAGAGTAAGGAGAGATGACTGATAGGACGATGGCGAATGATTTGCTGATCCCGAACACCACTGACAAACATCTAATCTTGTACAATATGCGGTAAGTAGGGCTACTGTCACTCTGTGTGATCGCAAATCTCGAAAGTGAAAGTAAAACACAAACGCGCATTCAAAAGTGGTTTTCTTTAATAATAACGGCTCCCTGATGCCTGCAATTTCTGTACAGTATAACTACCCAATGATATAATTGCGAGAAAAAGCACTGAATTTTTTTTTCCTCCCATCTCTTATTTAGGGGTTTCGTAGTACATGCCATTTCTTTCCTGAACACGGTGTGATCGCGTTCAGACACATCCCTAATTAGAAGTGTAAAGTATTTTAGATTTATTAGGAAGGTAATGCTTAATAGGAAACACTGATTTCTTGAGTCAAGACTACTCATACTATAGACTGGTGTGTTTTTGTATTAAATACTGGTGCGTTTGATGTCCAGTGTGCACAAAACAATTTATGAAAAATTGTGAGTCATGATTAAAAATCGAAAAAAACGTGACCACAAGAATCAATCTGAATCAAATTGTGAGTCACCAAAATATTCCCTCCCCTAATATTTGCCTCAATCACATGTTCCACACAAGATGAACATTTTCAACTCAAGTGAAAAATTTGCATAACACATTCGTAGCAAGCCAATCAGCAAAGAGCTTATTGACACATCTGGTCCAAGTGTGCTGCACAAGTCTTGAAAAGTGAAAAGTGAAATATTAACATAATATTTCACCTACCTGACCAGAAATAATAAGTACAAACACAAATGTTGTCAAGGTTCTTGCCCTGGAAATCCTGGTTCAGTTTGGCCAACCACAAACGCCTTTTGTTCCTCAGACGGTTTTTGCCCTCTTCTCCTTGATTTGTTATCACTTTTGGCAGTCTGTATGTGTGACATTAGTGACATTGTTTACATTTGGTGACAGCAATATGGCCAATTGATGATGTGTCATGAAAACACTCTATAGGACATGGTTAGCCACTTGCTAGCAGTAGCCTGTTACATTGGAGTACATGACATTTCACTTACCACATAAACAGAGTAAGAAGAGATGACTGATAAGACAATGGCGAATGATTTGCAGATCCTGAGCACCACTGACAAACATCTAATCTTGCAAAATGTGTGGTAAGCACAGCAGCTCCTTAGTACACACAGAGTACGTGTGATCGCAAATCTCGAAAGTGAAAGTAAAATGCGAGCACGCCTTCAAAACAATTTCAGTGACCCACATATTAATAGAGGCTATCTGATTCCCACAATTTATATACAGATAATTACCTAATGATATAATTGTGAGAGAAAGCATTAAATTATATATTTTAACTCCCATCTCGTATTTATTTCTTTTAGTTTTTCTGTAGTACACATAATTTCCTTTCCAAACGCAGTATTCGGATTCGGACACATCCTACCTTAACTTTAGATCAATTTCAAGCATCCTTGCTGAATAAAAGTATTAATTTCTTTAAACAAAAACCTTACTCTGACTGCTTTCACGCAGTAATGTAAAACAAACAAAACAAGCTGTTTCTGAATTCATTAATACATCAGTAAATTAACTTCACATTGATCCTTTTAGCAGCATAACAAACCGTGATTTAAATTTTGAATAAATTACACACACAAAGTAAGCAATGTGATAAGAATGCTCTCTTTGTAATCACTGAATGTCACTCAGTCTGTCAGTGTAGCTGTTTATACTGCACAATAAATCTCTTTTTTACACTGTGATTACATCTTGTTGATTTATAGTGGAAGCATTCTTTGCATGTTTTTGATGGAACGATATATTTAAATCAGTGCTGATACTTTCCATTCATGACTAATTGCAATCTTGATTTTTCGGATTAATTGTGTTACCCTAGTAGCTAGCAACTGTCTATGGTCTAAAGTGTATTTAGAGCTGAAATTGTGGCATCTGCATGGAAACTATGATTATCATGGTAATTTTAGTAAGGCATGTGTGTGGAGATGGTCACAGGTGAGTTGAGTGTTTTCTGTTGACGAAGCAGCGCAGGCGGCTTTATTCTGTCAGAAGTGTTCTGCTCTGCAGCAAAGAGTGTCTGTGGGGACAGGGAAGAGGACACACATCACAGAGCACATCATATGCTGTCGTTCCCCAAACCGCCATGTCAGGCTTTTCTGCAGAGCGCAGGAATACAACAGCATGCCCATTCCACACGCAGCATTGCACCTCTATGAGGACTGAATCTAAGCTGTCGTTTACTGCTGTTAGCTGAGATATTTAAACTAGGTTGGCAGGCATGGAAACACCCAGCTCTGCTTTGTTGGAATAGCAAAGCTGTGAAGAAGGCCTCTCATGGCTTTGTTTATTTTTAGGGTCTCCAATGAGTTCGCCTGAAATCTGAAGCCAAGTGGAGAATGTTTGAGTGCTAATTATAAGGACATTGGGTCACTGTCCTTTATATCAGGAAAATGACTGCTTTGTTCAAAGCGGTCAAAAGCCAGAGAGAGTGAAAGAGATAAAGAAAAGGGCTTTAGACAAAATTTAATCATGTAGATAAGAGATGCATTCTTCAGCACTTTAAAACTGAAGTATATGGTGATGTACCAAAGCCTCACTGAAAATAAAACACGCTTATATCTACATTTTTCCCAAATTTCAAAAATGTTACTACACATACATGCAATCAACTGTATTTTCCAGCTCAAATAACCACTAGGTGCTATAAAAACCAATAGCTTTTATTCTTTTTTATCAATAAGACTTATTATACATGGTTGTTTTGCACAATGCTGTATTATGACCTGATTTCTGATGTAGTAAACTTGCTTGGTAGCTCACCCGGTACAGTGCAATGCACTTGCAATGCAGAGCACCTGAGTCCTGTGAAGCATGAGTGACAACACTCGATAAATTAGCTCAAAAAGTTGTAGAAGCAAGCTAAAATGGCATTGTTTTGTGTTTTTGTCTCGTATTTGCTTTAGTTAACGTTGTTGCTTAACTAAGGATTAAGGTAGGGTTTAATATAGATGGTACAGGTTGAAACAGGTATGTTTTTTTAACAAGCTTGGGTTCTTCACACCAGTTTGAACAATTCATTCATAAATCAGTCTGAAATCAGGTTCTCAAGTCAGCACAGATAGTTAGTCACATAGTCCTGCTCTCCAGAACACTTTGAGAAGACAATTCATTGAATAGGAGTTGTTTATGCAAGTAATGAACTGTATTTGCATTGCTTATTAAAAAGTTGGATCCACATTCATTCGTCTTTGTCTTGAGGGTATTCATCTCTGAAAGTAAGGCTTCATACTCCGGCTAATCGACTGGTTTTAGATTAGTCTCAGTGCTCTGGTAGTCTTCCAGCCCCTGGAGCAGGCAAAAGTAGAACGCGAGCGACAGCTGTCGGAAACCCATCATGGAGCTCTGCTTTTGATGTGTGTGGGAGTGTTCCTTGCAAAACCAGTTAGCTGCCACGGTTAACAAGATTGAGAAAGGCCTGCAGAATAAAAAGAAGAAAGGGAATGGAGAGAGAGAATGAGACAGAACGCAAACCCCTTGCATCCCTCAGCAGTTCTAATCGGTAACACGGCCGAGAGTAGTCATTTGTGGCGAGTCTGTGTGCATGTGCATCATCCTTTTGTGCACAGAATGCACACATCTGAAAATCCCAGCATGGAAAGAAAGCACATTCCAATTTTGAAATAGTGTGTTTGGCATCTCATGAACCTTGCAACCACATCTGGAAACATTATTCTTGGAAGACAGGTCATTATCCACCAAAGGCAGCATAGAAAACATATTTAGAGCGAGGAAAGGAAACAAAATGAAAAACAATAATTGGAGTGACCAGTAGGACTGTTGTCCAAATGTCTGGGAATGTAGGACACAAACTTGCTTATACTTAGGTACAGTTCAGTCAAATCTCACAGTTGGAAACCGTTTCCTGCACCGCTATCGAATCTTCAGAAACATGACAAAAGAAATAATAATTTACCTGAGATGCGAATGCGTTTGCAGTCTGTATTGAATGTGATGCAATAATAATGTGGAGAATAAGCTTTTTCAGTTATGACAACTCAGAAATGATTGTCAAATCTTTATTGATGTAAATAAAATGTGCATAGGTTTGGTCTTGGCAGACTAGGACTGCTACACTGCTGCGGAGCAAGTACAAGGAAGATCCGAATGAACATCCCTATACAGTAGCAAATCTAGGCAGGTGCTGGGGAGGTGGAAGGCTAATATGAGACACGGCATTCATTGAATACCGCCTGGTTATATACATTTGAAGTCAAAAGTTTACATACACCTTGCAGAATCAGCAAAATGTTATTTATTTTACCAAAAATAAGAGGGATCATACAAAATGTATGTTATTTTTCATTTAGTACTGACCTGAATTAGATATTTCACATAAAAGACGTTTACACATAGTCCACAAGAGAAAATAATAGTTGAATTTATAAAAATGACCCTGTTCAAAAGTTTACATACACTTGATTCTTAATTCTTGAGTCCCTTGTTTGTCCATAACAGTTAACAAAAATCCTTCAGGTCGCACAAATTCTTTGGTTTTTCAGCATTTTTGTATATTTGAACCCTTTCCAGCAATTACTATATGATTTTGGGATCCATCTTTTCACACTGAGGACTACTAAGGGACTCATATGCAGCTATTACAGAAGGTTCAAATGCTTACTGATGCTCCAGAAGGAAACACGATGCATTAAGAGCTTCTTTTGTCCTCTAGGGAACATGAAGTATCTTCTGTAGCTTCTGAAGGGCAGTACGAAATAAAATAAATATGATATTTAGCCAAAATAAGAAAAATGCCCAAATCTTCATTCTGTTCAAAAGTTTTCACCCCCTGCTCTTAATGCATTGTGTTTTATGGCTGAACTGTTCAACTAACTACAACATGCAGCGCATTTTGATTTTAAAAGCCGTTTCTTTAATAGCGAATCAAAAACAACCTAAACTTTTTGCACTGAATGTTTTTGATTTAGCTAAAAAGAACCAGTTCATTAGAATCATCCTTTCATCAGAATCACACTAACCTGTTTGTGCTGTATGTTTCCCAATGTACTGATTCTTATGAACTGCTTTTTTTTAGCAAACAAAAAGGATACAGCACAATGTAACCAGATTCCTGAACTAATAGCTGTTATGGGCCAGTTTTTTTGTTACAGGTTTAAATCAACCTGACTTGTCCGTGTCTGTATCAAAATTAACAACATTTTGTGTCAGTATGTATATATTCACATGTATATATGCATGTATGTATACTGTTATTGTGGAAGACAAATGCATCAAATAGACAAATTAGCATTAACAATAACAAAAATGATTCTTTGCTTCAAAAGCATGTGTTGCTTTGCATAGATGCATTACTCTTTACCACTCTCTACCTCTCTTTGTCTTTTGTTTTCTTCCTTTTCATGATAACCACAGTGTCCCTCCCACATGCATGCACATATGTGCACGCACACTCACACACTGCAGTATAGGATCTCTGAACCCACATGCCGTGTGGTTTGATTTTCTCTGAGAGTGAGAGAGATAAGAAAGAGAGAAAGAAGAAAGAAAGGGAGGCGTCGGGCCCACTGATTCCATTCTTTGGTTGAGGAGTTTCCATTTGCACGCACAGCCATTTCCAATGACCAAGGACGACTTTCCGTTTTCACGTTTTAATTTGGGCAGCAGTAAACCGTCAGCGTTCGTCAAGGCTCACAGCTTTTACAGGCTCGCTCTGATTGAAGGATCTTTTCGACGGTATCCGCTGCATGCAACCTGCTTTGAATGGATTTGAGCTTTGTGGGCTTGAGCCGTCTGCGTCGTCTATACGGAGTACACAAACTGCCTATTTTGCCCAGTCAGGAGTTAAATCAAGATGACAAGGGTAAGAAATTTCAGGCCTGTGTCTCTGCGGGTCAGAGTTTGCCTAAGGTGCAGTCAGCGGTGGTTGTGGGAGCAGGGAGGAGCGCTGGCTTCACAACCATCACCGCAGCAGGGCAGACAGGGGCAGCCCTGGCTTCGAGAGGGATGGAAAGAGCAGCGTTGGCTGCCGCTGGAGCTCTGTAGGAATTGTTTAGTCATGCACCGATCATTCCGCGAGCAGAAGTTGGCCCCGGACAACTTAAATAGCTCAGTGTGTTGTGGAAAAGACTGCTGGCAGAGACTGAAAGTAGAGATTGTGTCGTTTCAAAAGCAGTTTAAATCTGCCTGATTCAGAGCTTAAGCATCCTCTCTTTCTGTGTGTCTTTTCACACTGTGCTTAACCTTGGTTTATCAGCTTTTTAAACCCCAGGCTAAAGGCACTTTAACCCTGGGCAATATAACATTCACACTTGTAATTTATTCTGAAAGCTTCTGAAGATGTGCTGCAAATCTTTGCAGAAAAGGTAGCATGAGTCTACTCTGTTTTTCGTTTTGTCATATTTTTGCATGTACTATGATATTTCTGGAAGCACATTGGAGTACCATAGTAATACTATAGTACTATGGTACATATATTTATATTATATTAATTTTTATAAAACATATATATATATATATATATATAATATTATAACATAAAACATGTCCAAAAATATACCATCATTTTGTAAACAAGTGATATTTTGGTATTATTTACATAGCAGTATTTATTAAAATTTTGTTTTAGCGTTTATTTTTACATTTCAGTTTAGTTTTAGTCATTTGCTAATGTGCATTTGACATTAACAATAACACAGATGTAAACCATGTAGAGTTATATTTTCAGCGAGATGTTGTAGCATCAGACAATCAATCATAAACTACACAGTGCTTACCTTATTAATTATGCATGCGCTTTTCATCAAACCGTTTACGTGCTGTTTAGTTTCAGCACCGAAAAATGAAAATGTTAAAGAAAGAGAAAAATGAAAATGTTAAATGGTGTGACAGCAAACTGTACTGAAAATTTAGTATGTTTTCAATAATATAATGCTTTTGTGTTATTACATATTGCATTTTTATTTTATTAATACAGGTCTTATGCCTATAGCAAGCTGGATTTATCTTAACGGAGAAGCACTTCTAGAACAAAAATTTACAGATGATTTACTCACCCCCTTGTCATCCAAGATGTTCATGTCTTTCTTTCTTCAGTTGTAAAGAAATTATGTTTTTTGAGGAAAACATTTCAGCAATGCTTTTCATATAGTGGACTTCAATGGTGCCCGCGAGTTTGAACTTCCAAAATACAGTTTAAATGCAACTTCAAAGGGCTCTAAACAATCCCAATTTACCTACTTTTTTTGACCTCAAATGCTCGTCTTGTCTAGCTGTACTCTGTGTCGAAAAACTCCCATCTCATTTTCTTCTCCAACTTCAAAAGCATCCTACGTCGCTATTTTACCTTTTTTTGTAAAGGGCATTTGATCTTCTTTGCACGTTCGTTTTGTAAACACTGGGTCGGTACTTCTGCAGGGATGTAGGACGATTTTGAAGTTGGAGAAGAAAATTAGATGGGAGTTTTTCAACCTACCCTAACTGTCTTGAGTCGGAATACACAGTTCACGCAGTGCTAGACAAGACGTAAATAAATGTATATAAATGGTCAATTTTTTGGGGGAAAATAACCGATTGTTTCACTAGATAAGACACTTCTTCCTTGGCTGGGATCATTTGGAGCCCTTTGAAGCTGCATCTAAACTGCATTTTGGAAGTTCAAATTTGTGGGCACCATAGAAGTCCACTATATGGAGAGAAATGCTGAAATGTTTTCCTCAAAAAGCATAATTTCTTTACAACAGAAGAAAGAAAGACATGAACATCTTGGATGACAAGGGGGTAAGTAAATTATCTGTACATTTTTGTTCTGAAAGTGAACTTCTCTTTTAAGTGTTTGACCTTATACTAGAATCTGAAGCAAGATAACTTAGGATTGCATTTGGCTTGGCCAAACCTCATCTCTCTTTTTCTGCTCTTTCTAAATGAACGGATTTGCCTGGCTTGTTATACGTTCAGAGAACATATGCACACCTTGCCAATATTGCAAATAAAATTCCTTAAGAGGATCATAAGGTTATGCTTTATGCTGAGGTCTGCTCCTGACTCGTCATATTCAATCTGCACATATTCAAATCAGCAGCAGGGCTGAATGCTAATTTGAGGTTAGTGATATTCACTCGGCAGCCAGAAGGCAGCGAGAATCCCTGATGAGATTAAACGTGTCGGACTCATTGTGAGGAGTGATTGTCAAGGGTTCTGATTCAGGACCAGGGGTATGGGGGCAGGACAGGTTTGTGTACACAAGAGTTGATCCAGAATCCAGAGACACTTAAGTCCCTAATCACACCATGCACCGGTTGAGCCGCTTTGATGGGTGAAATAAGGGGAAAGGAAAAGGAAAAAGAGCTCAAGGTAATCTTTGTGACTGGATGTCTGAAGATCACATGCGCCAGTATCTCTCGGTGCGCCTCCTACGTAAGAAGCGATAGCGGAGACCCCACTGTTTTGACAGCTAAATCACCTTTCCCAGCTAATCTACCACTGTGTGCGCGCATAGGATCATTGTTTGAAGCGTGAATGCGTACCTGCTTACATGGGGGTGTACTGTATGTTAAATGCTAAATGAGTGAGTGTGAGTGCGACAGCAGCTGATCCCCGCACTGGTCGTGTGGGAGGGTTTGGGGCTTTGTTTTTCTGTTTTGCTTTGTGTGTGGTTGTGTGTTTACTTGCTGTAGGTGGTATCTTTGAGGAGGTGGTCACGGTTAGATTGTTCAACCTTGTAGTCAGGAGCACTTGTGCACAAGTTTTTGTTGATGCCTCTGCTGATTAGCATTTTTAATGCGTGGGCATCATGAACTATCAATAAACAACAAGTTTTATAACATTTAATAATCTAGGTTAATGTGATATAATGTGACATGTATCATTTATTAATTTAAAGGGTTAGTTCAGTCAAAAATGAAAATTCTGTCAATAATTACTCACCCTCATGTCATTCCAAACCCGTAAGACCTTCATTCATCTTCATAACACAAACTAAGATATTATGGAAGCTCGCTTATGCTACTGAATAAAAAATTTTAAAAAAGGAAATTGCGACTTTTTAGCTCACAATCCTTGACTTTTTTCGCACAGTTGCGAAAATGCAACTTTTTTTCGAAGAATTGTGTGATACAAACTCATAATTCTCTCTTTTTTCTCAGAATTATGATATAAACTCACGATTACGAATTAAAAAGTCAGAATTGTGAGATATAAACTTGAAATTCAAAGAAAACAAGTCAGAATTGCATGATATAAACTCGCAATTGCGAGTTATAGTCAGAATTGCGAAATAAAACTCACAATTCAGATTTTTTTTCTCAGAATTGCGTCATATAAACTGGCAATTTTGAGAAATAAAGTCAGAATTACGTGATATAATTCACAATTCTGACTTCTTTCTCAGAATTGTGAGATATTAACTCACAGAATTAACTCTTCAGAATTGATTTTATATATCGCAATTGTGACATTTTTTTCTCAGAATTGCGAGTTTATATCTCGCAATTGTGACTTTGACATGCAATTATGAGTTAAGTCAGAATTGTGATAGAAACTCGCAATTCTGAGAACATATCAGTCTTTTCCCCCCTCAAAATTGGACTTTATAACTCACAATTGCAAGATTATATATCTCAATTCTGAGAAAAAAAATAATTGTAAGATATAAACTCGCAATTGAACGAAAAAACGTCAGAAATGTGACTTTATATCTCGCAATTCTGACTTTATAACCTGCAATCGCAAATTTATATCTCATAATTCTGACTTTATAACACGCAATTGCGACATTATATCTCACAGTTCCGAGAAAAAAAAACAGAATTGTGAGTTTGTATCATGCAATTCTGAGAAAAAAGTCGCAATTACGTTTTTAATTTTTTATTCAGTGGCGGAAACAGGCTTCTATATATTTTGGATGAAATCTGAGAGATATTTAAATCATTTTGCAGTTGTTCTGTATCATATATTTCCTCTCCAAAACTCAATTGTACTTACATTTGGGGTTTAGAGAGTTCATTTTGGACCAGGTTTGGACGCATTGTGTTGTTCTGCACTTCTGCTGTCATCTGGATGACATTAATTGACCCCTCTATGTCTGTCTGTCTGTTTCTGCGCAGGGTGTGAGCGGTATGTCCGTGGATGAGAAGTCTGAAGCTCCCATGTATGTGTATGAGTCGACGGTGCACTGTACCAACATCCTGCTGGGTCTGAATGAGCAGCGGAAGCAGGGCCTGCTCTGTGATGTGACCGTGCTGGTGGAGGGGAAGGAGTTCCGCGCGCACAGGGCTGTCCTAGCGGCCTGTAGCGAGTACTTCCTACAAGGGTTCGTCACCCAAAGTGACAATGAACTGGTTCTCAGCATGCCAGAGGAGGTATGGATAACGGACACATTATTATCAAGTACATTAACGTGCTAATAAATTACTGAGAGGTTGCCAGATCACTGGTGGATATACTACCATTTAAAAGTTGTGGGTTGGTAATATTTTTTTAAATATTTTTTTATTTAGCAGGGATACTTTAAATTGATCAAAAGTGATAGAAGGCACAGCTTTCAAGCAGCACAGCTGTTTTATATAATAATTACATTGTTTAAAGAAAATATTAAAATAGAAGAGTTATTTTACAATATTAATCTTACTGTAATTTTACTGTATTTCTAATACAATAAATGAGACTTCTTTCAAAATGTACTAAAAAAACAACAAAAAAGACCCCAAACTTTTTAAATGATATTGTATGTTTCATGTGAGGTGGGCCTCACAATGTAGATTTTGAATATATTGATAGTGAAAATAGTAAAAAAAAAAAAAAAAACAAAAACAAATTCCTGACACGGTTTTTCATGCATCGCTTTTTCAGTATACTAACTACATGTACAGTAAAGTATGACTATAATCACCGCTCATCACCTGTCTGCCTGCCATATGGCAGTGGCCATTATTTTATTCATCTTTATGAGCAATAGCTGTGTGTCTCTAACACACACTCGTACACCTACATGAGCGGTAGTTTGTCTTCTTTCACAGACCAAAATGCACATTTAATGACCTAGCATCTGTTGCATTAACCCTCCATCTACGCTCTCCGGTTCATGGCTCTAAAATTAAGATGCAAAGTTTCTCAAAAGCAAAGCATTAGCATAACAAATGGATGCATTTATTTTGGTTTCTATTACGTTGCTGAGTAAGAACATAGTGTGATGTTAATGAGATGTACTTGATTCATTTCCTCCTTTTAGACTGTCAAGTAGGAATTTAGTGTTTTTAATGACTTGTTTAAAGTTCATATCAACTGAACAAAAACAAGGCAGAGATATTGGCAAGTAAGCATCTGGCAAACAATTGATAAACAAAGCAAAACTATGAAGATTTCTTTTCTCTAATACTTATACTAAGACTAAGTTGTGACATCTGAAAAGTGTCTGAAGTGACCAGCATTATTACTTGTTATTTTAGCACATAAATGGATGAGAGAATTAAACTTTATAAAGGGCAACAGTTACGTTCTAAAAAAAAATAAATCTGTAGATTTTTAAAGGAGAAGTCCACTTCCAAAACAAAGATTCACATATAATTTACTCACCTCCTTGTCATCCAAGAAGTTCATGTTTTTCTTTCTTCAGTCGTAAAGAAATTATGCTTTTTGAGGAAAACATTTCAGCATTTTTCTTCATATAATGGACTGATACGGTGCCCCGAGTTTGAACTTCCAAAATGCAGTTTAAATGCGGCTTCAAACGATCCCAAATGTGGTTGTAAACGATCCCAGCCGAGAAAGAAGGGTCTTATCTAGCGAAACGATCAGTTATTTTAATAAAAATAATACAATTTATATACTTTTTAATGCCAGACGCTCATCTTGTCTTACTTTGCCTGGACTGTTTTTGTTCCAGTTCATGACAGTTAGGGTATGTCGAAAAACTCCCATCTCATGTTCTCCCTCAACTTCAAAATCATCCTACATCGCTGTTTTTAAGGGTGTTTAATCTTCTTTGCATGTTCACTTTGCAAAGACTGGGTCGGAACTTCTGCAGTGATGTAGGATGGTTCTGAAATGATTTTTAAAGTTGAGGGAGAAAATGCAATTGGAGTTTTTCGACATACCCTAACTGTCTTCAGTCTGAATACACAGAGTTCAGAGAGAGAAATGCAAGATGAGCGTTTGAGATTAAAAATGATTTAAACTGTATCTTTTTAATGAAAATAACCCATCGTTTAGCTAGATAAGACCCTTCTTCCTCAGCTGGGATCGTTTACAACCGCATTTGGGATCGTTTGAAGCCGCATTTAAACTGCATTTTGGAAGTTCACAATCGAAGCACCATACCAGTCCATTATATGGAGAAAAATGCTGAAATGTTTTCCTCAAAAAACATAATTTCTTTACGACTGAAGAAAGAAAGACATGAACATCTTGGATGACAAAGGGGTGAGTATATTCTATGTGAATCTTTTTGGAAGTGGACTTCTCCTTTAACAACAACTTAACAGAACAACTGTGCCCTACGAGATTCATGAAGGTGGTGAAAAACTGCATTCTGCACTGAAACCTCCACCAATAAGAATTTAAGCAGTCAAATCATGCCATAAGCGCACTTAAGCATCTACCCACTCCAATAAAGCACTGTCAATTTCCCTACGGTCTTTGTATGCATAAAAAACATATTACAATAAACTAAATTACATGGTTATAAAATGACATTACATTCATTGTATATAATTGCTATCTTCAAATCAGTAAGTTCACATCTATCTATTAGTTTTAATTCGGCTGTCATTATATTACAGTGGGATTATAGTTCTTAACCTCATTAAAACCGTAAAGTACAGTCGTCTTGTTGGATTTTGTAGTGTGATTAATCTTGTTGCTTGTTGGTTTGGTTCACAGCGTATGATATTTTTACAAAGACTTGCTATGGGACAAATGATTGAGAAAAATACTTTAGAAACCAAGGCTTCTGCACTCTTCCTCTAGGTGTGTTAAAGAAGCAAGAGTCCCTCTTTATATTAAGTGGCCCTAACTACTATGTACTTACATTTAAATTAATCATTTGATACAGTGCACTTGTGTACATACAAGTTTTTACATTGTACTTATTTTTTAAAAAATACCTGCATATAATTACATCTGTAAAAAATTTACATTTATAATTACACTGCTTACCCAACCCTTACACCTTAACCCACCCTTAAACCTACCCATACCACCAAACCTGTCCCTAACTTCACCCGTATACCACCTTAATAGCAGCGAAAGTGCTTTGCAATACAGTATGAACATTGTACATAGTACTTATTTTTTTAATGCAAGTACATAGTAGTTAAGAGCACCTAATATAAAGTGTGACCGAAAGATGATTATTGAACTAAACCATTATAATTGTGGTCTAAGGGCATGCTAAGATTTTGTGGTTGCTGTATACATTTGTACAGAAATGCACATACACACACCTCTGCTTTCCGAGCTCTGGAGTGATTGAGTTTTCCACAGAGGTGTTAATGTGGCATAAGAACACCTCCAGTCATGTATTCACACCTCCGCTCATACATTCACTCTCATGTGAGCACACACATGCACGTCCTAAAAAGTGGGACACTTGTAACGCATGGGACATGTGGTTTGAAGTGGTATAAGACCGGTGATGTTATTGTTAGCAATTAAATTAGTTTTTTGTTAAGCTATAAAATAAAATATGAATATAAGATAAAAAATGTGAACTAAAATTAGAATTTGAAATTACAAAAATTATGTAAACAGAACTTAAAATGCATTAAAGCTATATAGAAATATTTTTTGGGAAAATGATAAAAATGACATATAACAAGAATAACATTCTTAAAGGGATAGTTCACCCAAAACTGAACATTCTGTCATTAATTACATTAATTCGTGTTGTTCCAAAGCCGTTAGCCTTTAGTTCATCTTCTGAATGCAAATTGAGATATTTCTGCTAAAATCCATGTTTTCCAGTGTTACCAAGTCTGTAGTTTTCCTGCAGAGTTGGGCTACTTTAATACTGTTGCCATGGGTTGTTTTTCATGTCCACATGTTGACGCAACCACAATAACATAATATTTAGCCCCAGAAATGCTAATTTTACCAGTGAAACCCTGCCAAAAAACGTATATTTTACCCCCCGGGATGCAATTTCAACATGTGATTTGGCTACTTTTGGGCTAGTTTTGAGTAGCAATTGGGTGGGTTTTGCTGTGAAAACCTGGCAACCAATGCAACTGACACGTTCAAGGCCCAGAAAGGTAGTAAGGACATTGTTAAAATAGTCCACTGACATCAATGGTTCAACCATAATGTTATGAAGCTATGAGATGGACAGGGAAGAGAAGAAATTGTTGAATATTATTGTTGTTTTTTAACTTTATAACATTATAACATTTTTAGCTTTATAACATTTTGGTCGAACCACTGAGGTCACATGGACTGTTTTATCAAAGTTCTTACTACCTTTCTTGACTTTGAACATGTCAGTTGCGTTGCTGTCTATGCAGGATCAGAAATCCCTTGGATTTCATCAAAAATACTTTAATTTGGTTCTGAACATGAACAAAGGTCTTACAGGTTTGGAACGACATGAGGGTGAGTAATCAATGACAGAATTTTAAATGCTTGGGTGAACTATTCCTTAAACATTCAAATGAAGACTGAAAACATAAAATAGATGTTAATTAAAAATATTAATAAATACTATAATAGAATAATAAAATTAACACTGGCTGTTTACAACCATGTTAAGTAGTGTGTATTTATTATTACCTTCAGTATGATTTAAAGGAGTTGTAGAGCCTTCTAACTAAATGAAACGCTTCCTTCATTCACATCTTGCCGCCTCCATCAATTATTCATCAGCCTTTCACTCTCATAGTCAGGTGTGAGTGTGAACGAGGAGGGAATTACATCCTTCAAAAATTAAAAAAAAAAAGAAAAGTAAGTCTGAGGATTTGATAGAGCGCATATCTTCACCTCAGATGTGACAGAAAATGTGTTACTGTCTCTTACTATTAATACTGGTAAATGTCATGCATATTCCAGATGCTTTTTTTCAAGAGCATTTCACATTTGGTAACCAGTTCCTTTCGGTTACAGAGCCTTCCGAGTTGTTTTATATTATGATGAATGATTTGTTTTGTCATGTTGATTCAAAGTCTGCAGCTCTTGAAAGACTCAGGCAATGTGTCTGCTGTGCGGTAAGTGCGTGTAGACTTTGTGCTCAGTGTGTCGCGCACATACACAGCGGCATCCAGTGATTTCAGTTTAGCATTCAGGGTTTGCTGAATATCGCCCCCTATATGTCACAAGAGGCAAGTGACGGTGGAGAAGAATGGAGGGGGGGTTTAAGATGAGTTGGGGGTGTGCTGGTGGGGTGGTTGATGAAAAAACATTCACTGCAGATGAAATGTGAAACAAAGAGCACCGCCACCTCCTTCTCTTTCCCTCCGCAGCACCCCCCCACATCCACCCCACCCCTCCCAGATGACCTTGTTATTGTTGAGTCGTGGGGACCGCATCGGGTTAGTGACATCATCTGTGTTAGCCAGCGAATGCTGAGCACCGGGAGAGAGGGAGAGAGAGAGAGAGAGAGAGAGAGAGAGAGAGGTCCTTAATCGGCTCTTTGTTGGGAATCAGATCATGAAGAGAGACAGAAAAACAGCCTCCCCCTCAACCCCCTATGGAGATGGAAGAAACCCTGTATTAGGCTACCAGGATTCCGATACCAAGAGATCCATGAAAAATTTACTGAGATTTTCTTTAAAGCTTTTTATTGTCTGAAAAATAGAACTTAATGATACGTAAGATGTTTTTTTTAATGTCTGAAGTGTGATTATTAGGTTAATTTGGTTATTAAGCGGGTAGTGGTTATTATTTGACTTTCATATCAGAGGTTTTGCTTTGATGATGCTCTTGGATTCCCTCCAGCCACAGCCATTAAGAGACAAACCGCATGTTAGATCAGCGCTTTTCAACTGGTTTCGCTTATTTTAGATTTTATATTGAATAACTAGTGGCGAACCAGCACAGTACCAAAATTGTTATTGTACAAAATTGACCCTGAACATTTTAAATTTCTTAAAATTACTACAGTAGGCTTAACAATATGCAAAATTATTAACATGATATAGACTGAGTAATTTACAACTGATTTGCCAGCCTAATAAACACTGTAAAAAAAAAAAATCTAAAAAATGTTTTTTAAAAATATTTTCTTAGTATTAATTATGTTACCAAGTGACAGAAGAATTTGCACCGAAATACCATAGAGTTTGATTGCATAGCTTTTGATCTCAATAAATGATATTGGAAGCATTTTCTCCCTTTTTTATGTTAATAAACCTATTTATTTAGCTATTTTTTGATTAGCTGCAATATATTATCTGCCTTCAGACCTATTTAATCCATTTTAGGGTCACAACCAGACACAGTAACAGGAGAAAAAGTTAAATATTTGAGTAATGTATTTATTATTTGAGTAAAATAAATAAATAAAAATGAAAAATCATTTAGTATATTTTATTTTATTTTTAAAACACACAAACACATTGCCTGGATTTAACTACAGTTAAACTGTTATTGCAGAATCTGCAAGATGTTAATTATTTTACTAAAATATAAGAGATCATACAAAATGCACTTATACATTTTTTTTTTTTTTTTTTTAGTACTGACCTGAATAAGATATTTCACATAAAATACGTTTACATATAGTCCACAAGAGAAAATAATAGCTGAATTTATAAAAATAACCCCGTTCAACAGTTTATATATGCTTGATTCTTAATACTGTGTTGTTACCTGAATGATCCACAGCTGTGTTTTTTAGTTTAGTGACAGTTGTTCATGAGTCCCTTGTTTGTCCCAAACAGTTAAACCGCCTGCTGTTCTTTAGAAAAATCCTTCAGGTGCCACAAATTCTTTGCTTTTTCAGCATTTTTGTGTATTTGAACCCTTTCCGACAATGACTATATGATTTTGAGATCCGTCTTTTCACACTGGGGACAACTGAGAGACTCATATGCAACTATTACAGAAGGTGCAAACACTCACTGATGCTCCAGAAGGAAAAACAATGCATTAAGGCCGGGGGATGTAAACTTTTGAACAGAATGGAGATGTGTACATTTTTCTTATTTTGCCTAAATATCATATTTTTTTATTTAGTACTGCCCTTCAGATTCTACAGAAGATATTTATATATTTCCCAGAAGACAAAATAAGTTAAATTTACCCTGATCTTTAAATTAATGCTCTTAATGCATCATTTTTCCTTATGAAGCATCAGTGAGCGTTTAAACCCTCTGTAATAGTTGCATATGAGTCCTTCAGTTGTCCTTGGTGTGAAAAGATGGATCTCAAAGTCATACAGTCACTGTTGGAAAGGTTCAAATACACAAAAATGCTAAACCTGCTAGACCTGAACGATTTTTCTGAACTGTTCAGGACAAACAAAGGACTCGTGAACATCTATCACTAAACAAAAAAAAACACGGCTGTGGATTATTCAGGTAACAACACAGTATTAAGAATCAAGTGTATGAAAACTTTTGAACGGGGTCATTTTTTTAAATTCAACTATTATTTTCTCTTGTGGACTATATGTAAACATTTTTTATGTAAAATATCTTATTCAAGTCAGTACTAAATGAAAAATAACATGCATTTGCCATGATCGCTTTTATTTTGGTAAAATAATTAACATTTTGCAGATTCTGCATGATGTATGTAAACTTTTGACCTCAGCTGTAATTTCTGCAATTTTTTGCTGATTTGAAATATATTATTGACACTTTCAGAGGTTTCGGTCTGTGCTTATATTGCATTGTAGGTAAACTGCTAATTACCTACATAGAAAAAAAATAACTGCTAAGCGGTGTTACCAAGATGGCTGCCAGCACTTTGGCTGTGATTCACCAGTTGAGGTCCTCTGTGCTAGATCCTCAGACGGGTGTGAATTGGCCTTATTAACTGGCGCTATAGGAGTTGAGTGCTGTCAGCACCCAGTATGAATGGCCATCCTTCACATGATGAAACCGTGTGTAAGCGTTAGGTCTGTCAGATTATATCTGACCCAGATCTTCGTTTTCAGTTCGCTCTTCATCTGTAGACAGTTCAGCATACACAGTATTAAGTGTGACTAATTTTCAAAGGAAGTTGATTCACCACTCTCTTCCTCTATTATATTCCTTAATCATATAATTTGGCCTACCATTATAACCTCTGCTGATTCAAGTCATTCTCTCTTCTGTATTATTCTCTGACACCACCCAACAACAGCTCAAGTTTTCATCCCAGTTTCTTCTTTCTCTGTTATCTATTTTTCCTCACAGCTACTCTTGTGACTCATGCATAGCTTTTAAAAGTGGTCTTAAAGCAGTCATGTAATAAAACCGTCATTCAGCGCTCTGTGCTGCGTTAACACTTGGTTCTGATTTGTCAATTGCGCCATCCAGCTGTATGATGTTTTTTAATAGAGTGCAAGAGTTGTTATGGAAGTAAATGTCTCATTCATTTTCTCCACAGGGAAATTGGATTTGAACATTAACTTTTAAACTTTTAAAGTTACTGTAAGCTACAATATTGTTAATCAATAAATGGTTTTGGTAAAATCATCAGATTATTATTTTAACTTATTTTTTAAAATAACCATGTATTCCTAGTGAAAGACTACATTACCCATGATTCTGCAGAGAAATTCTGCATTTGAGACGTTTCATGGGATTGTAGTTCTTTACATCTTTAAAAACATCAAGTACACAATCTTGTACCTTTTACATTTTTGCCTCAAATCAAGGTTTGTAATGTTGTGATTGACCTCGTAGCCATTGGTTTAGCTCATGGCGTATGCACCTTATTTTTTTTGTAAAAGCGGACAAAAAAAATAAGGGTCCGGAAGCCAGACCGGGTCTCATCTGCATCCAGCTATTTTTAGTATTACAAAATAGCTCATTTTGCCGCTTGATATTGTAAATTGGTGTGTGTTACCATATTATGTTAATGTATTATCCTAATTATGAACACACTGGTTTGTAGTGCAAACAGTTTTACCTTCTTGTTATTTCCCTATAGCAGTTAATGGACTAAAAGTCTCGATCATAGGCTTACTTCCGACATTGAAAAATAGGTGGATAACTCTTTAAGAAAGACTTTTGTTTTAAAATCTCTGTGAAAAAAAGAATGTGAAAAATGCTTTCATATCCAAGGCTTCTATTTCCTAATATTCACCACCGACCATGGCAACTTTGTACTGTACATCATTCCGCTTGTCCGGGTAAAAGAAACCGGTACTACTTTCATGGCTTTGTTTCGCACTGCGGATTTGCACACTCCTGTTTTATAAAATTGCTACTTGCGCCATCCTGTGTCTCAGTTATTGTTTTGAAAATTACTTAAGACTTCTATATTTATTTTTACTGTAATATTGCTGCAGCGTTGGTTTTGCTACTTGGTTTGCAGTTGTAATGCACTACTTTGTTCTTAGCAGAAGCTTTTAGCTAACATGCTAACTAAAACAAATGTTTGAAGTGTACTAATACATGTATTTGGTGAATGTAACACGTAGGACAGTGGACATTCATTCGCCCGTCGTTAGAACAAGACACTTCGTTTTTCCGTTCTTTAATACTTGTTTTTACGCCAAGTACTATTTATTTTAATGCAGAACTTCAGAGTTTGATTAAACTTGACTATTGATGTATCCCAGAGAGTGTGTGTGTGTGTGTGTGTGTGTGGTGTGGTAATTGTGTGTGTATATGCATACACGCGTCCCACAGCTGTGCTCTGCAGCTGTGTCACTGTGATTCAGCATTGCTTTAAGCAGCCAGCGTCAGTCTGTGTCTGTATGTTTATGTATGTCTGTCTCGGCGACTCTGATTCAGCACTAGTCTGTACAGTGACCTCAAACCACCTCCTGTTATAAAGTTTACAGTCCTCCACACGGAGCCACTTGTGAACAGCAACCACATGCAATTCAGCACCATTGCAACACTCTCAAACCCCAACACACACATACACTGCGAAACACACATTCATCAAAACACATAACTAAACACACCCCCTACTAGAGTGAATTGCAAAATACCCTCATTCCTCAAAACACTAGCTCTGTCAAACTGAAAAGGGCCTGTTGGGAGGGTCCTTTCATTTCGGCTTAGTTTGGATTGTTGAATTTAAAGAGATTTCCTTCCCCTGAGCTCTACAGAAATGTAGCATGCTTGATGTTCCTTCAGTGTTTTGTCCAATACTATGATACTTGACAGGTTCATTGTTCCTTATAAGCAGTAGATGAATCATTGAAGGTTAAGTAATTTTTATTGGTTTACCAATAATGTTCAGTTCATTAATGCATTAGCTATCATGATGGTTTAACAAAGAACAACACACTGTAATTCGAAAGATTGTGCTCTTTTTTTTTTCTTAAATAATGTAATATTTTTATTCAGCAAAGGTGCATTAAATTGATCAAAAGTAACAGTAAAGACAATTATAATTTAAAAAAAAACGTACATTTATCAAACTATCGTGAAAAAAATTAGTAACAGTTTCCAAAAAATATTAACTAGAACAACTTTCATAATTGATATTAATAAGAAACATTTCTTGAGCATCAAAGCAGCATATTAGAATGATTTTTGAAGGATCATGTGACATAATGGCTGCTGGAAATTAAGTTTTGCCAACACAGGAATAAGTTACATTTTAACATATATTAAAATAGAAAGGTGTTGTTTTAAATTGTAATAATATTGCTGTTTTACTTTCTTTTTGATTAAATAAATGCAGCCTAGTTGAGACTTCTTTCAAGGGGGGTGGGGGGACAGTTAAATTAAATGCATCTAAATTGGGATTTAAATTAAATGCATCTTAATTTAAGATTGTTAGATATTTTCACTAGAAATAAGAAAAAAATACACTGCTTTTTTTGCAGTGTATATAAAACAGATTTTGTGTTTCCAAACAGGTTTCTGAAACACACCATTGGTTGCACTACATCATAACCACACATACAGAAAATGAGAAGCAAAGGCTAAATGTTTCACAGGTGTTGTGGTTAATTGCTGATATATACAAACATAGTGAGAGGCTTTCAAGCAGGTCAGGACTTGGCTGAGGCATTCGAGGGGTAATCCAGACAGATAGAGCAGGTCAGAGGGGAAATAACGGCAGACTACATGAATGCTAGCACGAGACTATCACACATTTGCAGCCGATCATGCAGATGGAGGGAGATCTGTCTTCTATCACAGCCGGGGGGGTTGGGCAGAGAGGGAAAGCCAGCGAGAGAGGAAGTCCGTCTGTTAAATGGAAATCTAAGGTGTTAGGACAGAAATTACTTGAGAAGGGAAACAAGAGTGAAAGAGTCTTAAAGGCCAAACAATGTAGTGATGTTCAGCTCTTGAGGACGGCGAGGTCATGTCCTTTTCTCTGTCTGGTTGTATACCGTAAACCTCACTTTGAGAGGATTAGCCAGTAGAGTATCTGATTTAATCCATCGCACCAGGGAGGGCTAACTCTAAATCTGTCAAGCGTTTACCCATCTGAGTGTTTGTTTGTGACTTTGTTTGTGTACGTGTCTGACACTTCATATATTGAACCTAAAATCAATTTGGCCTTAGATAGACCTAGAAATATCTGAATGAGAATGGTAATAAATACCAAAATCTGCGTTTGAAAACAGCAATTTAGTCATTTTTCCAATAATTTTTCTTCCAGCTGGGTCCGTGTGAGTGTGAGAGAGAGAGTGTGGTCAGTGGAGTCCCACAATAAAGAAGATTGTAAATGGAAATAAAATGAAAAGAAATAAAGGGAAATAAATGAAGGAAGGAAAATAATTTTAATTTAAAACAAGTTCGTAGACATGTATTTTTGTGTCATTTATATTAAGACAGTATAGTTTCCTGTTTTTGTTTGTTTGTTTTTGTTTTTTTGTGTGACTAAGATTTTGTGGTCAAAAGTTTTTCAAATAGTAATAAGCAGTGAAGCAGTTTTGGTGAAATTTTTTATTTTTATTTTTCCCTGAAAAAAATAAATAAATAAAAAAATGCCAAATTAGGAATTTTGTATGTGTAGATTACATTTAATGTATTTGTAATAATGAATGAAAACACAAAAAAAAGAATATTTTTATTATGTCAACCTTAAATTATTTTAAATAAATAAAATAATAATGATGACAAACCGTCATTTGGCGTTAAAATTTACTAATTTTAAATTTACTAATTTTGGCGTTAAAATTTACTTTCAGGTTTTACTAAAGACGAACAGTGATGAATTAGTGCTGAAAAGGCATAGACAGTTATTTTTGTGCCTGGCCTTATTGAATATGCATTTGTAGGAGTTTCCCTTTCAGACACAAAATTTATGGGAGGGGAGTATTAAAATTAAACATTCAACGCAGTTTACTAAGGTTTGCACTCTTCAAAGAACTGGCATTTTTGCCATTATTTAGCGCCCAAAAAAGCATGTCTTAAACTATTTTGCACTTAATTTTTTTGGAATGCCAGGAGAACACATTATCCGAACATATCATTCGCCAAGCCTTGTTTTTTATTTTTTTATTTGCTTCAGGAAATAAAAAGATGACCCTCAACTAGGAGTGACGCAATACAAAGTCATTCAAAACTTCTAGGAAACCTTCATTTTTTTGGCCTCCGTTTTTTTTTTTCAACATACTGTGGCTTCTTTATTTTTTATTTATTTGCAACTATGCTAATTTGCTTTACGCTTGATATATTGCGTTGGTCAATATGTAAATGAGATGTTGCTTCCGTGTTCTTTAATTTGCGCGTTGTTAGTAAATTACCCACAGAAATTTCCCCTCCCATCGGTGCTGGAATTGCGCTCTCATGCTAATTTGCCATGTTTAGTAAAACTGGCCCTATATGTCCAAAATCTTCCTAACTGAAAATATGCAATTCTTCCACATAGTGGCAGGTTTAGCGTAATTGGTTTATGCAGATGACAGTTCCAGATATGGCATCCCCTTTACACATTTTATTTATGCAGTACTAAAAAGCTGATTCACTGTCACTCTAAAATGTGGTATTCGTGATCGCTTGGAAGGTATGTGTTTCAAAATCTGCCTTCCCCAACTTTGTGTACCTTCAAATTGCCTGTGATGGCCAAAAATGCTGTCTCAGTAGGTTTTGAAGCACAGCCAATAAATGCCCTTACCGTGGCCCGCGTATTCCCGTTCAGCATGAGCCGTGACTTTGTGCTGCACCGTGGCTCATTTGTCTGTGTCTGCATTTGGAGTTTAATGTCAGGTTAGTCAGCAGATTTCATATCGCAGGCGTCCCGTCTTCAGTAGAGGTTTTGTATTTTTCAGACACCCTGTAAAGCACTCGCTCCATTGTCATGCGGATCCTTGCCTCATTAACATTCATGACATGCAGGAATTTGCTGGAGCGAATTTGCATAAATTAGCCGTCTCTGCTACTGAGAGGGGAAAGGCAGAAGATCAAAGAGAGAGGGAATGAATGAACGAGAGGGCAGGTGTGAGGGGTTTATAGCATTCCGTGACCTTTTTATGGAAGGAATCGCTTGGCACAATTCCCGAATAGTCAGGAGTTGTCAGGATGTATGATGTACAATTCGTGTAATTTCCTGCTTTGTAACAATATGACCCTTTTGAGGCCCAGTGAAGGAGAATAGTCTATAGTCGGAATTAGCATAAATGGCCCAGATCTGTCGTAGAGATAAATTTGCTCCTTTGTCTGTTTCCCACATAATAAATGTTGTTAACAGGTCCAGTGGCTCGTATGTCAAAGTCTGTCCCTTAATGAGCAGCAATAGTGCTTTATTTTTCCTCCTCTGTGAGCACCTTTTATTTTCTCTTTTGTTGTTGGTCTTTGTGGTGCTACACAGTTAGAGAGACGTTTCACCCAAAAAAAAAAAAAAAAAAAAAAAACTTTTCAGTTAATTGGTTGAGCTCGTTCACAGAACCTTTCTGAACCGTGTCTCACTGACTCACAGTCACAACAATTAAAAATTGAAAATCCTGTCATCATTTATTCACCCTCATGGCGTTCCAAACCTGTATGACCTGTATATTGGGAACCAAACTGTTTCAGTTCTCATTGACTTCCATTGTAGTTTTTGTCCATTCAGTAGAAGTCAATGGGAACCAAAGCTGTTTGGTTACCAACGGTTTTAAAAATATCTTCTTCTAGATAAAATTCTTCATCTAAATTCCAGTCTGTTCATCACACTGAGAATAACATTTGGATTATTATACTTTCATGCTAACATGAGGGTGAGTAAATAATAAATTAATTTCTATGCCATTGTCTTAGAACATATGACCCACCCCATTTTAATTCTAACCCCTCCATCTTTTGATTCTTTCTCTTTGTTTTCACATTTCCATTGATCTATGCTCTTGATTTCATCACTTACTATCCAACCCTCTTGGCTTCCTTCTTTTCTTTTGTCTCCATCAGGCTGATGGGTGTGTGTCACCGAGACACTTGTAGTAGCAGTCACAGATGGCGCAGCCGATGCTGCCGCTGCAGCCTGTGTCTGCTGATGTCAGCTGAAAAACACATTTCAGCAGTTTTTTCCCCAGCAGAGAGAGCTGTTTGTCAGGCATAGCCTCTCCATACCTTCACACCTCCCAAAATTACGGTCTCTATCCACATTCAGTTAAGAGAGCTGAGCAAATTTGTTCAGTCATTTTATTAATCATAAAAATGTAACTAAAACTGGGCGGGAAAAAAAAGATTCAGAGCATGTTTTCCATGCTGGTACTCTCTAAATATTTAACTGTTGTTATTTCAAAGCACCAACAGCAATATTCAGCCAAATACCTTAATTTTTACTGAAATAAATGATAATTACGTGTAGAGATTTTTGATTCATTTAAATTATTGATTTAAACAATTCTTTTAATTTGACTAGGAGTTAATTGAAACATCACATTCAATTCAACCATTGCCATTTCTGATACTGAAACTAAATCAGAGATGCGATTAAAACATCTTTCTAGGAAACTTAATGGGAAAAATCGTCAATTCACAATAATGATAATGCAAGTTTTCATGCAAAATATCATGAATATATCACACATTGTGTCCCTTTTCACATTTTATTTATGCAGTACTAAAAAGCTAAAATGTTGTACTGCCACTCTAAAATTTGGTATTTGTTATTGTTTGGAAGGTCTGTGTTTCAAAATCATGAATATGTATCTCTTGAATATTAATTCAAGGGTCTTTATTGATACTTGTATGAAAAGGTTGCACTGACTGCTTTTGTTTTTTAAAAAATCCATCATGTTTGAATGAAATCTTTCCCTCATTCTGTTTTCTGTTCCTTTCTCTCCTAAGTGGACACACTTCCTAAGAGCCATGATCATCCCCTTCAGACACACATGCACACTCTACATACGATCCTCCCCCACACCCGTACACTGTACACACACATATACAATACACACACTAGCACACACCATCCCCCACAAAGATTACGAGTCAGCAGCTTCCTCTCAACAGTGACTGATTGGCGCTGTTGTGTTGCCAGCGGGCAGATGAGCCTCTCTCTCTCTCTCTCTCTCGCTCTACTATAATGCGTCTACTGGACACAGACAGCCCCGGATGACTCAGAGTCGGTAGTCATCAGTTTTGTTTGTGTGCATATTTGTGGATGCTATAGAATCCTTTGTTTGTGTATGGCTGGATGGGTGAATGTCATCTATTATTCATTCAAATCTTTCTTGGGAAGATTTGATATCTTTTTCATTCTGCACTTTGCAGAATGGAAGTCTATAGATTTGCACATTATCATACATCATCACTCCTATCTCTGGAGTACTTGATTCTGATTGGTCAATCACATGAACACTAAACAGTTTACTGTTGTCCCTGGCAACCAGTCTCCTACATTGTGCTGTTTTCATGTTTTTGCATCATTCTGTGGTCTCTTTCTTCTCACATACAAAAGAAATGTAACTGGAATCAGTATTTCACATCCTTTTTTTATTGGAAAATAGCCGTGTAATAAGGGGGATAATGTAGTCAGTTCTGATCACCCTGTCTGTGTTTATTTTGAGATAATATCCAACAGACTGTACATTATTTGTTATATTTTAAATGTTTCTTATTTAGTCTCTTTTTATCATATGCGTTTAAGTTCAAAGTCTGTGCGTGTTCTGCTTTCAGACATTGGTATTTCCTTTTTTAATATATATTTAAATATAGTTGATAATTAACACAGATAAAAATTCAAATGACTCAACAAGATCCTCAAAAGGTTGTACAGGGAAAAAAAGTTTGGAATTATACTAAGGAATTCTTGGAATGTGTGTTTTTGTGATTTTACTATAATCAAAGAGAACAGTTAGCTTAATCAGTAGTCTTTCACTCACTGTAAGAGTGTGTTTTGTTTGTGTTTAATTTGCTTCACGTTCCCCACACTGCAGCAATCAGCTGTGCTTTGACTCATTGTAACAGAAAAGGCTCATTTAAACCTCAAGCTTGGGTTTTCCCTCCATGCCTTTGCCCTGACTCTAAATATAATCCCCCTGTTTTTTCCAAATGGAAAAATCTACAAAACAAATTCTTTGGTTCTGGTGTTATAGTAGGAAAGAGGTTCTCTGAACTCCCTTCTAGCCACAAGAAAAGTCAGATGATAACATCTAGGAAGACTTAGCTGTTTGCCCCTATCAACAAAAGAAACACACTCATAGTAAACAGTGTCTTATCCCACATTCATTGAACATAAAGTGTTGATCTCATTCCCTCCCATCTATGAGCACAAGTTCACTTGTGCTGTTGAGCACTTTACATCATTGAGGGAAAATAGAGAGCGCTTTGTGGACTGAACAATGCTGTCTCAGATCAAAGTCCAGCCATTGTAATGTGTCTGAGAATGAAGAAGAGCACCTACATCGACGTCTGTCCATGACGTTTTGACTCCAGCATAGCACAGGCAGAGCCTGACTCACTGGCTTGCTTTCCATTACAATTTTGATTTGATTGACATCTCTAGTTTACAAGTGAGCCTGTACAGTTATATAAAGATTGGGTTTATAGATCTCACAAGGTGATTCACACCTTTTTTGGGAGAAGGGAGCTCAAAACAAGAAAAGCTATGAGCCTGGGTTATTATTTTCTACCTACCTAAATGCATTTACTGACATGCGCTAACAGCCCAAAGGCCACAGTGGGCCTGCCAAGCTTTTGCAGGCTCAGGCATTTACCTAATTATCTAGCATTAGGTCAAATGGAAGGCTTCCATATCTGTCTGTGTCTGTCTGTCTCTCTCTCTCTCAGCAGGCTCAGGATGGCTGTAGTAGGGATAAGCCGTAAGAGTCCTAGAGCCCATTAGGCTTTAAGATTGCTCACCTGAGGGATAGATGTGACATTATGTTTACAAACCCACAAACTTCCACTTGTTGCTGCAGTACCATTTGCAACAAACAGGGGGCGCTAGCTAAGCTTAACCTAGGGGGGTGACTTGGCCAGGGAGGGGGTATGTCAGATGTCTTTGTTACATAAATGAGGCTGGTCTCTTGACCTTACTGACAGCCTCCATCTTTTCACTTTTTATTTGCCGCTGTATAGAACGTTCGGTGCTGACCTGATAAAAGATTAACTGGCACTTTACAGTGTTTGTTTACGGTCATTTGAGCTGTCGAGTTCTCTCAGCACACTCCAAGTGCCCTGAACAATGGCAGTGCTGATGGTAACATTGGCAATTTCCCCTGTTTTTTCTGTGTGTGTGTCCGCAGGTCAGTGCCCGGGGATTCGCTCCATTGTTACAGTTTGCCTATACGGCTAAGCTGCTGCTCAGCAGAGAAAACATCCAGGAGGTCATCCGCTGTGCTGAATTCCTGCGCATGCACAACCTGGAGGACTCCTGCTTTCGCTTCCTGGAGGCCCAACTACGCAGTGAGGAGGATGGCCTGGTCCTGTGTCGCAAGATGGCGTCTGAGAGCAATCACTCGGAGGACGATAGCATGCAACCCGAGTTGCTGACGACAACGCCGGCTGCGGTGACCCTGTCTGGTTCTCCGCGCTCTCGCCGCGAACTCACCCTGAACTCCTTGCGGCGTCCAGACCACGAGCGGCTGGCGGCGACGGAGGAGTTCTCAGACGGACGGATGGACTTCGAGCGTCACGGCACCTCAGACCTGCCACGATGCCCAAAATACAGGAAGTACCAGTGGGCATGCAACAAGCACAATAACGACACCTCCTCACACACCAGTACCTCAGGTTTTCCAAGCACATTCAAGGAGATGAACAGGCCAGCTGTGATGCAAATCAAGCAGGAGCCACGCAGCGAGGAAGAGTCCATCTCGCTTTGCCTGTCAGGGGACGAGCAGGATGGTGGTGAAAAGGACGGTGTGGCTGAGATGGAGCTGGATGGATCCATCGCAGTGGACCAACCGAAAGGCAGCAGCAAGTCACCCACCTGCCTACGAACTCTCTTTAAGAAGGACCTGCCTAGCACACCCCAGCAACTCTTTGCTAACAGACTCGTCAATGCCCAGGATAAAGGAACCACTCAGGGAGACCACAAAAAAGACTACAGGCCTTCGCTTGGCAATGAGCTTAGCATGCCTGTGGCGTTCCCCAAAGACGCAGATGGTTTCCCGCCAGGGCTTTCGTTGAAGTCAGCTACCTGCGATGGTGTGTGCAAGCAAGAGGTGGAGCCGGACCGCCGCAGTGTCATCTTCTCCTCAGGGCCCTGTGACCGTCTGGGTACGCCCACCCACTCCCATCCTAGCGGGAACTCACTGGAGAAGGAGCTCTCAGAACACATGCCAAAGGGATTGTGGGCTGGCGCCAGCCAGTCCCTCCCCAGCTCCCAGACCTACTCCCCCAGCACCACAGCCAGCGACCCACCCCTGCTTTGCCGCCAAAGGCCCAATACCAGCTGCCCAGTGCCAATCAAGGTATGCCCGCGATCGCCCCCCTCAGAGACTCGAACTCGGACCTCCAGTTCCTGTTCGTCGTATTCTTACGCCGAGGATGGGAGCGGCGGGTCCCCCTGCAGCCTGCCGCAGTTTGAGTTCTCATCCTCGCCTTGCCCCAATGTGACACGGTGTCTCACGACTGATCCGCAAGAAGGAGGCGGTGGGACGGAAGCGCTATTTGCACGGGTGCGGCCCAAGATAAAGTGCGAGCAGTCGTATGGAACCAATTCCAGTGATGAGTCAGGGTCCTTTTCGGAGGGGGACAGTGAATCATGTCATGTTCGAGAGCAAGGCCCCGAGGTGAGTCTTTCAGATTTCCCTCTCGTGTTTACCAGTTGTCCAACAGTTGTCCTTCCAGAAGCACAATATCTCATCCTCTGACATCTATTCATCCAGAAACCAATTAGATTGCCCTCATGCTATCAGAGGCTTCCCCTTTGATCCCTATTCACTGAATAAAGCTGCAGACTCCTAATGGGCCAATAAACATTGTAATAACTTTCATGTCTGGACCGACATGAACGTGAATAACTAGAATGTTATTACTCTGGCCTTGTGTGATTTGCCTGGAAAAAGCTAACAGAGTAGATTACAGCAGAGAGGAGCATACTTAAATTTGTATAGGGAAACCGCAGTAAGCTATGACTGAAATTAAGCGTCTTAATATATGATCTGTCATGTGACAGAAGAGTTTGGCTAAGATTTGGAGAAAGTGAATAGGAATGGTTCACCTTAAAGGGATAGTTAACCCAAAAATGAAAATTCTGTCATTAATTACTCAACCTCATGCCGTTTCAGACCCGTAAGACCTTTGTTCATCTTCAGACAAATTAAGATATTTTTGGTGTAATCCAAAAGCTTTCCGACCTTCCATAGACAGCAATGTAACTGAAATGTTCTCAGACCCAGGAACGTAGTAAGGACATCGTTAAAATCTCCCATGTGACATCAGTGGTTAATTTGTGTTCCAAAGATGAAACTTGTAAGATGAAGGTCTTACAAGTTTAGAACGACATGAGGGTGAGTAATTAATGACTGAATTTTCATTTTTGGGTGAACTATCTGTTTGAAATGTCAATTTAGTCATTTAATCATCCTCAAGCTGTTGCAAAACTGCATGACTCACTTTGTTCTGCAGAACACAGATGTTATTTTTAAAAATGTCTGTTTTTTTGTCCATATAATGGAAGTCAGTGGTCAATTCTTCAAAAAATCTTTCATGTTTTACAGTGCAAAGAAAGTCATAGTAACATGAAGGTAAACACACGACAAAATTTTCATTTTTGGGTGAACTATCCCTTTAAATGTATTCAAGGCAAAATTCAGTCGAAAACTTTTAAACCATTTTTCTCAGTCTTAGTGTTGACATGGCAGTGTACTGTACAATGGAATGGAGAAATAAAGATTAAAGTAAAACAGGGCACCGAAGCATAGGTCAAAAATATATAAAGCCCTACATACTGTAATGTAATAGAGTAAGCTACAATTCACAGCCTCATCCTTAGAAAATTTTAAAAGCGAAATGGAGAGTCAGAGCGCATGTGCACACAACAAGCCCCAGTGCTTCCTAAGCTCAAGGTATATATTTCTCATCATCTTTCTAAAGAAACTCCCTTTTGATGGTGAAGGCAAGACATTGATAAAAGACACTGATGTAGAGATTTGGTATGAAGAGAAAGAATAGATAAACACTTGTGTGATGTTGGTTAGCGCATGTTGTCTGATCTAAGTGCGAGCTGAGTGAGATTTCACTAGGGATGATGCTGTATATACCGTAAGAGTAAAGCACTACAAAGGAGAATGAGAGATCTTCATCTTTATAGACTGGGGATGAGACCTTTAGGAATGCATGTAGGGCCCACAATGAAGAAACTGGTCCGTTGCTATGGTAACACCGCACAATCAGGAATGAATTGGCTAGTTTTCAGCAGTTTATGCGTTTGTTGTGCTTAAAAGACTTGAGACACACTGCGCAGCATCCGGACAAGCTAGACAAACCAGCTGCTAATGTGTAGTTATAACCTCTCGTAGTATTTCCATCCCCACACACAGTCACAGAGGATCTGACTCTTCATTTGGCTCTTCAGTGGAGCTTTGTAGTTCAGTTAGTTTACTTTTTCATTCCAGTTTTCTTTCATCAACAGACCAAAAATCACTTAAGATTCCTAAATGAACGACTTCATTTAGTTTCAAATACAATGGAATTGTATCTCCAGATGTTCGAGATCTCAGATAGCAGCTCGTGTTGAAAGCTCTCGTCACTCTAGTATCTGAAATATTATTTCACTCCAAAGTTCATTCTTCTTCTCAGTTTCGTTCTCAGTGTTTTTAGTTTTCTCATCTAAACCTGACCGTCGCTTTGAAGCTAGGCTGAAAAAGTCTGTTGAAAGGACTGAAAGTCTCACTTCTTTCATTTAGAAACTAGAACAAATGCTATTTTTCTTATTAATTTCATATTTCGTATCCTGTAAATTGGCTCTTTCACAACTTAAGTGCTCAAACCGTCAACTGTAGTCTGTAAAAGAAAGGTTCAGATTTGTTCGACTTTATAAAAACCATGCTTACAGTTAAAGAACTCCAATCTTTCTGTCTCTCTCTTGTTCTTTTTAACTTGCTCTTTCCCCTAGTGATATGACAATATAAACACAATATAAACACAGAATTTTCTGGGAAGAGACTCTGTCCTTTCTGTGTTTTCACAGCAAATGGCAGGTGAGAGAAAGAGCATGACAGAGAGAGGAGGATCAGCACACAAAGAGAGAAGCACACAGTCTCAAAAATAGCTTCAGCCTGCTGTTCAAAACAATGAATTCAAGAGAGGAAGGAAGTTGTTAAACTGTAGGCTAATCATAGTGCTAGTCTAGGCTGGTCTAGATACTGGAGTTAAACCAGATCTTTGAACTTCTCTCTCTCCTTCATGAGTCATAGACAGTATCACTTACCCTGTGTGATCAGCACCTATTCAAACAGGAAGAGCTCAGGTCCAAGAGCAGCTGTATTCCCATATCATTTGGTTTGGCCTTACTTTAACCTGTTTCACTCACAATAATACATACTTTCTGAGAACAACTTGACACCTTTGGAAGATACTAGAGGAGTGAAGTCTTAAGCGTTTTTAAGTGCAAAGTCTTGACAGTTAGCTGAAGATTTCACTGTAGATTGACAGCGGAAATTTCAGGAGAAGGGCAAAGAAAGGTCCTGAGGTAAAAATACAAAAACACTGCCCTACTGAGGACCGTTATCTTATCTCGAGATGTTTGAGAAGATTTCTCCACCATTTTCTTCATGCTTTAGTCATTCGGTTACACTGGGCGAAGTATTGATCTTGAAGTGAGTGGGTGTGATCAGAAAAGCCCACAGACGAAAATCTCACTCTCACTTCTTCATTCTCATTCTTCAAAATCACAGTGCAAAAAGCATTAACCCTTTAGCTACATGCATCGCAGGAAGTGAGGAGTGAAGTCAGAACCATTTCTGTTCCTCTCATTCCGTCTTTAAAAGCCAAGCCGCTCTCTCAATATGAGCCGATTGTGGTCTACAAATTATTCGTCAGACGTCGCATTGGTGAACTGTAAAACCGCACGATTGAAATATGCTGAAGGTGAAAGATTCAAATATTGCGATGCTTAGTTTGTTTGTTAAGGCAGAATCGGATATTACGTTTCTGTTTAATGAATGGATGTCTAGAGTCAATCTAAAACTCAGTTATATATAAAACTTGGTTAGATATACACTACCAGTCAAACGTTTTTGAACAGTAAACTGTAAAGGCTCACAAAGCCTGCAGTTATTTAATCCAGTATACAGCAAAAGCAGTAATATTGTAAAATATATTTACAATTTTAAATAGCTTTTTCTGTTTGAATACATTTTAAAAATGTAATTTATTCCTGCGATCACAACTACATTTTCAGCATCATTACCCCAGTTCAGACATTTATAATGCTACAAAAGATTTCTATTTCAGGCACTTTTTATTAATAAAAGAAATCTGAAAAAAATCTACTCAGCTGTTTTCAAAATAATAGTAATAAATGTTTTTTTGAGCAGCAAATCAGAATATTAGAATGATTTCTGAAGGATCATGTGACTGGAGTAAGGACGCTAAGAACTCTACTTTGAAATCACAGGAATAAATGACATTTTAAAATATGTTTAAATAGAAAACCTATATTTTAAATAGTAAAAATATTTCAAAATTTTACTGGTTTTGTTGTACTTGGGATCAAATAAATGCAGGCTTGGTGAGACTTCTTAAAAAAAAAAAAAAAAAAACATTAAAAATCTTACTGTTCAAAAACTTTTGACTGGTAGTGTATTGGAGCCTCATAAGTTATCATTTGACACAATTTTTTTTTTTTTTTTTTTTTTTTTTTTTTTACATCTACTGGTATTGACCAGTATTTTCATGTTCATTTCCCCTATATTTGCCTTAAAAATGACATTTGCCATCATCTAATGCATGCTCAATTATTTAAAACATTAACAATTCATGTTTAAAACACTTTTAATGTATTCTTTTGTAAATCTCAATGTAAAAATATTAATAGTAGTTTAAATAGTAAAAATATTTTACAATTTTACAGTTTTTGGTGTACTTTGGATCAAATAAATGCAGGTTTGGTCCACAGAAGTGACTTTAAAAAACATTAAAAATTATTTTTTTGACTGGTGATGTAAAAATTCCATAAATGGAGTGTAAAATGCTGCAGTTAACAATGTTGGAATAATGACATATTAATTTTTTTTTAGTAAACATTATCAAAGGTATAGATTTACAACATTACAGTGAAAAAAATCTGCTTTTTTGTCTTCTTTATTTCATTTAGTGCTAGACCAATCAGCTAAATAACTGCTATTTGGCCGTTTTAAAAATATTTGTTTAAAAAAAGAAAAGAAATTCAAACAAATGCTGTTCTTTTGAACTTTCTATTCATCAAATAATCCTGAAATAAATAAAATCAGTTTCTACAAAAGCAGCAGCTTTTTCAGCATTGATAATACGATAAATAAAGAAATGTTTCTTGTGCACCAAATTAACATATTAGAATGATTTCTGAAAGATTGTCTGAAATTAAAGACAGCAAACACAGGATTACATTTAAAACAGTTATTTTAAATAGTAATAATAGTTTGTAAAACTTTATTAGCAAAAAAATAAATCTAAAAAAATGACAGTTTTTGACCTACACTAAAATTATAAAGAGCTATACATTTCTATACAAGCTACACGGCTCAGATAATTTGCTCTTGGAATAATTTTTTAATGAGAAACTTGTGTTTCATGTTAAAATTTCTGGCTTTTAATCGCAGACATTGGTATGTTGGCAAGCCAAGCACAGTTTAAGACACTCTTTCAGAGCTCTCCTGAAACTGACTGAGACTGACTGAAGTTTCTCATGAGAAAAATCTGAGAAGCTAAAGATTTAAGTCTCTATTAGCTCTTCATTTAAACTGATCGCCGTCTAAGAGAAAATAATTTAATTCCTACAGCCTGCTGCTTTTTACTCCAGATGTGTTACATTAGAAATCTACCACTGACCTAGACAGCCATTCATACAGGCCATTTATCTTAGGCATACACATACACCCACAAGCAGACGCTTTGGTCCTGATGGGGAAGAAGCCCCACGGTGACCACAGACAGGCCCATCACTCCATTAGACGGAGTGAGTGCGTGCATGTGTGTCTATCCTGTGTCTCTGAGAGGGGGGATGCATGCATGTGAGTGTGTGTGTGTTCATGGATAGCTTTCCCCCATTACTCAGCCCCTGTGGAGAGTTCCAGTAATAGCAACAGGGCTGAGAGAAAAAAAACAAGAGAAGAAAGGAGGGAAGGGGAAAAAAAGAGGAATATCTTAGGGGTTGTTTCAGACTGTTTTCTTATCTGTGTCACATGGCGTCTCATTACTGAGACATGTGAAACGAAGAGATGCATAGCAGCGCAGTAACGTTTCTGGGAATGTCTGAGGGACAGTAATGATATTTAGCGAACAGATGATCTAATTACCGCTAAAGGCATTTTAAACTGACCAAACGACTAACGTCCCTTCTTGTTTGCACATTAAAATGCATTTCCAGTTTTAACTTACATTAAACAGGAAATTAAGAGCTTATCATATGCCAATAATTTTGCTAAAATGTCCACGTGTGATCTCAGGCATTTGGCCTCGGTCATTCCAGTCACCTCTTTCTACCTTCCCACAATTCCCTGCTGCAGATGTTCATGCTAACGGAAGCGAGGGACAAAAAGAGTGGGGCCACTTTGCTCCCAATAATGAGTCCTACTTTTCACTCCAGACCCATTTCAAGAATAATGACCTATAGAAAGGGACACGAAAAGAGAGAGAGACAGAATCGGGATCACTTTTGAATTTCTGAGTGCCGCTGGTGTGTGTTCTGTCATCTCTGTCGGCATTCTAAACTGGTTCTGGTGGTAAGACGCTAAATATAGACATCACTCTTACGCTAGTGCCACACACACACCGATACCAGATAGGGGAAGGACACATGAGAAGGTCATACAAAGAAAGCGTCTCCTTGGACCGTGTAAAAAGACATTTCTCTCCATCTAAAGAATCGGATCATTAAGACAACACAAAAATCAGACAGAGCGTGTATGCGCAGCGATTCTCGATGTCGGCTGAGCTGTGAGAGTAGAAAAAGGTCCGTCCATCATTTATTAATGATGCCGTAGAGACAGAGCGGGCCGACCTGCCAGTGCTCCGGGCACCCTGCTGCTCTGCGCCAGACTGAGCCAGATCTACACTTTCATCTTCTCTCAGTCTCAACCAGAGTCACCGTGGGCTTCCCAGCAGAGCGGTCCACTTCACATGGAAGAGTAGCTGCACCGCTGTGGTTCAGGTTTATGGGGTCATAATCACACTAAGCCCATGTGAGTTCTTAAGTAGGGCAGTACTACAGTCAGTGTACTGGTTACGTTACGGTTGCCTCATTCATTGCAACTCTAGTTAATGTGAGATTATTTTCATGTTATGGTCGAAAAAATGAAAATAGATACACACTACCGCTCAAAGGTTTGGTATCAGTAAGATTTTTAATGTTAGAAGTCTCTTATGCTCACCAAGGCTGCATTTATTTGATCAAGAATACAAGTAAGAAAAACAGTAATATTGTGAAAATATATTGTGAAATATTACAATTTAAAATATTTTTTTCTATTTTAATACTCTAAAATATAATTTGTTCCTTTCACGCAGAGCTGAATTTTTTTATCAGCAATACACAATTCTTCAGTGTCACAATCCTTCAGAAATCATACTAATATGCTGATTTAAAACTCAGTTGTAATCAATGTGGGAAATCGCTGTGCTGATTAATATTTTTTTGGAACCTGTGATTGGTTTTTCAGGATTCTTTGATGAAAAAAAAAAGTTTAAAGATCAGCATTTATAGTTTTTTTCTAACAATACAAATCTTTACTTTCACTCTTTATCATTTTAACATCCTTGCTGACTGAAAGTATTAATTTAAAAAAATATACTGACCTCAAACTTTTTAATGGTCATGTCTATTTCTATTTTAAATAAATGCTGTTCTTTTTTACTTTTTATTTTTCAAAGTGTCCTGAAAAAAGTATTACACGTTCCAAGAAAAAATAAATAAATATAGTAAGCAGCAAAAACAGTTTTCAACATTGATCATAAATGAAGTGACCGTACACTAACAGTCAAAGGTTTTTGTCCTTGCTAAATAAAAATAAAAGTATAAAACATTAAAAATCTTACTGTTCAAAAACTTTTGACTGGTAGTGTATATTGTGCACCAGATTTATTTCCAATTAGAAATTACGAACCATCTTTCTATGTGGTATTTAGAATAAATAATTACAATAATGATTTGATTTAATAAGGATGCACCAGATTGATCAAAAGTGACAGTAAATTTAGATTTCTATTTCAAATAAATGAAAAAAAGTCAGTTTCCACAAAAAGCAGCACTATTTTCATAGTAAATAAAAAGAAATGTTTCTTGAGCACCAATGCAGCATATTAGAATGATTTCTGAAGGATCATGTGACACTGACGACTGGAGTAATGATGCTAGCGCAATAACAAATCACATTTAGAATATATATTCATAGAAAAAGTTATTTTACATAGTAATAACATTTCACAATATGACTTTCTTTTTTTTCCTTTTTTTTTTTTTTATCAGATAAATGCAGGCTTGGTGACTTTTTTTTTAAATATTAAAGAAGTCTTGCGAATGCTAAAACTCTACAGACTTTGCAAATCATACAGACCCCAAACCTTTAAACCGTGATGTGTGTATGAAATATTTTCATGAGAGAAATGACCTTTTTTAAGATTTATTTTTTGGTGTTTTTTATCTTTATTTTGATAGGACAGTTAGTAGACAGGAAGCTAAGTGGAAGAGAGGGGGTGGGATCGGGAAAGGTCGACGAGCCGGGTTTCGAACTCGGGACGCCTGAAGCCCGACAGCGCTATGGGTCAGCGCACTGCCCATTTTAATTAAAATCTTAAATTAATCTTTCAGATGTCACCAGAAACAAAGTGTTAAAGCGTTAGTTCACCCAAAAATGAAAATTCTGTTAATTACTAACCTTTATGTTGTTCCAAACCAGTAAGACCTCCAGTCTTCAGAATACAAAGTTTTTTTGGATGAAATCCGAGAGCTTTCTGACCCTCCCTAAGACAGCAAGAGTACTACCACGTTCAAGGCTGAGAAAAGTACCAAGATGATCAACAAAGTAGTCCATGTGACATCAGTGGTTCAACTCATTTTACAAAGCTGTCTATGGGAGGGTCAGAAAGCTCTCAGACTTGATCATTATTCATCAGTATTTTAAATTGTGTTCCAAAGATCTTACAGGTTTGGAACAACATAATCATTTTTGGGAGAACTATCCCTTTAAGCAGGTACAAAGAGGGATTCTCTCCCTCAAAACCTTGAGAGACTTTATGTATCACTACATTTACAGTACCTCCTCATTCTCGCCCACTCTTTGTTAACCTGAATTTTTCTCTCCTCATCATGACATTCCTTCATTTATCCCTCATGATAGCTCACTCTAACAACAGCAGGGTGTCGAAGTATGACATGCCCTCAGAAAGCCCTCCAGACCATGATAGAGAGAAGTCAAACGATGCTTTATATTGTCAAACGCTCATCGTACATGAAGAAGACATCATTTCCTACTCTGCTCAGTGCGTGTATGTAAGCGATGATACGTTCAGAATCCACTGACAGCTTAGCTCGTTAACACTTGTAATTTGCATACTCATGCCCTCTGGTAATCACCTGACAGGAATGTGAAACAGAGGAAGAAACGACTAAAGCAGCCGAGCGTTTTTATCTCAATTCTCTGACAGAAAGATGCTTTCGTGTTCCTGTCTTTCTCAGTCTTTGTTCCTGTGTCTGTCTTCCTTGCGCTTTTGACCTCTTTGTTAATAAGTGATGCTGGTGGATGTTGTAAGCTTGTGATGTTAGAGCTCATGAGAAATGCTCTTTGTACATGTGAAGAACTGTGTTCTGCCTCCATCTAGTGGTGACGAAATACATTGCAAGTTTGGTTACACTGTTACACATTTTTATTTCATCAGAATTCACTGATCTTTTTCATTGAATGTCAGTGGAGAAGGATGTTTTTTTGTTTTGGTTTGGGTTTTTTTCCAAACATATGGTGTAGTAAAACACCTGACTGTGTCGAGTTCCCTTGTTTTGCCATCAGCTGTCAATGAAATTTTCAGGGAAAAAAGTAAAAGGTCACAGAATAATGCTTCGCTCATGTGTGTCTTCACAGGTCAAGCTTCCGTTCCCTGTTGATCAAATCACAAATCTTCCACGCAACGACTTCCAAATGATGGTGAAAATGCACAAGCTGACTTCAGAGCAGCTGGAATTCATCCACGACGTGCGCAGACGTAGTAAAAACCGTATCGCGGCCCAGCGCTGCCGCAAGAGAAAACTTGACTGCATCCTGAACCTTGAGTGTGAAATACGCAAACTGGTAAGTACCTGAGCATGTCCTGCGGTACGTGACAAAACATCTTTATTTTACACGTCGGCCTTCAGGTTGTTATCAATCACCACGAACGGCAGGGGACCCATATTGCCATGGCAGCATTGCTACCTGTCAATCACAAAGGCTGTCCCATGCTGTTTCCATGATGGAGGCGGAGCCACCCGTCTTTGATGTGTGATGCGGTGTATGTGCATGAAGCCTGACAGCCTGCGCTTTGATGCCACATGCGCATCCTCTATATAATCTCGCGGAAAGCAGCAGGAGAGATGCCTCTGCTCCTCTTCTTCTCCTCCTGCTCTTCCATCCTCTTATCGTCAGTTTGACAGCTATATTAAAGCTCGAGTGAAATGAAGTTGTAGCATGAATGAATTTATGAAGACAGGAGATGTGAAGTGTGTAGATCTCCATGGAGATTGAGAGCTGGAAGACGGTGTTAGTGCTGCAGGGTGACCTACATAACTCAGCTGGTCCCTATAGATCGCTGTACATTCATAACAAAGTGTGTATGCATGCGTGCGGAGGAGGTTTTGACGATGTTGTAGAGAACAAATGTTCCTCCAAACCATGAAATCACCTCATTGTGGGCATCAGGTGTAAAAAAAACAAATAATGTTAAATGAAATGCTTAGTTAGTGTTTATTTCACTGTACAGGGTCCCTACAATTAAGAAAAAACTGTAAATATTAGGGTATTTTATTTTATTTTATATATATATATATATATATTTTTTTTTTTTTTTTTCACGCCTGGAAATCATTTGAGTACATTTTTTTTTTTTTTTTTTTTTTTTAATTATAAAGATTTAAATTAATTAAAAAATATCTGTATTGAATATCAAATGTAAAGTAATATTTCAGTGCAATGTTAAGCAAAAATAAATAAATAAATAAATCGCTACATTATTAATGTACCATCAGTAAGATTTTTGAAAGTCTCTTTTTTATTTGATAAAAAATATAGTAAAGTAGCAATATTGTGACATATTGTTACAATTTTACTGTTTGAATATATTTTAAAATCTAATTTATTCTTGTGATTCAAAGCTGAATTTTCAGCATCATTACTCCAGTCTTTAGTGTCACATGATCCTTCAGAAATAATTGTATTATGCTGATTGTTTGTTTGAGAAACATTTCTTATGATAATCAATGGTGAAAACTGCTGCTTAATATATTTATGAAAACAGTGATTTTTTTTTTTTCTATATTCTTTGATATTTTGATATATTGAAAGTTTAAAAAAACAGCATTTATTTAAAATGGAAATATATTGTGTGTGTATACATATATATATATATATATATATATATATATATATATATATATATATATATATATATGTAAATTGTAAAGATTTTTACTGTCACTTTTGATCTATTTAATATATTCTTACTCAGTAAAAATTATTTATGTATATACATTATTACACATTATTATATTCAATATAAATAATATTTATATACAGTATAAATATTTTGAAGAATAATTAGAATTCATGTTAATTATAGTTCTAATAATTCAAAAAACATATACACTTGATAAATACACTGCCGTTTAAAAGTTTGGCATCAGTAATATTTTTAATGTTCTCGTTAAAAGTTTAATTTATTTGATCAAAAACACAGAAAAAAACTGTACTATTGTGAAATATTATTACAATTTAAAATAGAAGTTTTCTATTTTAATATACTTTAAAATATAATTTATTTTTGTGATGCAAAGCTAAATTTTTTTTTGGAAACTGTTATACTTTTTTAGGATTCTTTAATTAATAAAAATTAAAAAGGACAGCATTTATTCAAAATAGAAATCTTTTCTAACAATATAAATCTTTACTATCGCTTTTTATCAGTTCAACACATTCTTGCTGAATAAACTTTCAAACAAAAAAAGGAACAAATTTACTGACCCCAAACTTTTAAACAATAGTGTATATTGTTACAAAAAATATTATATATTAAATAAATGCTGTTTTTTTTAACATTTTATTCATCAGAAAATCTTGAAAAAGTATCATAGGTTCCAAAAAATATTAATCAGTACAACTGTTTCCAACACGGATAATAATTCAGCATATTAGAAGGATTTCTGAAGGATCATATGACGCTGAAGGCTGGAGTAATGATGCTGAAAATTCAGCTTTGCATCACAGGAATAATTTCTATTTTAAAGTATATTAAAATAGAAAACCACTATTTTAAATTGCAATAATATTTCACAATATTACTGTTTTTTCTGTATTTTTAATCAAATAAACGCAGCCTTGATGATGTACATTTGCAAAAAATCTGCCCAGCAGATTCTCCATAAGGATTTCTAAATAATACTAATACTGATTTCTAATACTGATCATGCAAGATCAGTTATTTATTAGTCAAAATATGTGTACACACAGGTTTAAGATGTGTTTTCTGTGTTCACCCCACAGGTGTGTGAAAAGGAGAAGCTCTTAACAGAGCGAAACCAGTTGAAGGCATGCATGGGAGAATTATGGGAGAATTTCTCCTGTCTGTCTGAGGAGGTGTGTCGAGACGTGCAGCTGAGCCCAGAACAGGTCCATCACTACTGCCCCATTCTGCGCCCCGGCAACACCGCCTCCATCGCCCCCAGCAACCAAGCCCTGCCGACCGGCAGCATCGACCTCACCACTTGCTCCACCCCCGAACAGAGCTTCCTCAAATCGGCCGCAGCAAAGGACGGACATCCGCGACCGGCCAAGTGGAAGACCGGAAACGGCTCCGAAGACGCAGGCAACGACAGGGAGGAGCAAGAACCCGGCTCCGCCTACCTGGAGGCGGGGCTGTCTCTGGAACAGTCCAATCAGACGGTGACAGTAGACTTCTGTCAGGAGATGACAGATAAATGTACAACCGACGAACAGCCCAACAGAAAGGACTGTACCTAATGACGGTGGTTTCTCTGTGTTGATTTGTTTTTTTTTATTATTTAATTTAGTTACGTCTTCTGACAAACCCTCAAAAATCGAGGGCTGTTGAGATGGCCAGCCTCTGCCAGTGTTTTTTTTTTGGATTTTTTTGATATATATTTATGTCTTTTTATTGTCTTTTTTTAAACAAAGGTTGACACTACAGTTGTCTTAACAGCAGCAATACTGTTCTCCAGGTTCTCTCTCATTCAGCCATGGCAGAGTGGCTGAGACCTTCTCACAGAACTTCACGATGGTGCTACACCTTTCCATGACAGTGACAACGCTGTCTGTTTCCAATTACAGTCCATTCAGATGGGATGGGCTCTGACCACATCTCAAATTCAGACCTCTACGGACCTAGCAGCAGCTTTTTTGCTCTCTCTCTCTCTCTCTCTCTCTTTTCTATCTGTCTATCTCTCTCTCCCTTCCCCACCTCCTTCACTATTCCTGCCCTCTACCTCTAAAATCACTCCTTCTCTCTTTCTCCTTCTCTTTGTGGCCCTTGTCACAGTAAATTCAAACTCAGGAAATATTCTGAATGTTCAGTATAACTCATGAAAAAAAAAAAAAAATAATACAGAATTTTTGTTTTCTACAGCAGCTAGACTGTAAATGTCCATATGCAAAAATGTCTTCTGCATCATAACGTTTGTAGTGTCTGTGTACCGCAACACTTAATTTGTACAGACGGTGGTATCTAAAACATTCCTCCTTTGCCTTCCACAGCACTGATACGAAAGAAAGTACGACGACGGAAAGACGAACGATTCGCATCGCAGTTTCGCCCACCTTTTGCGTCAGCAATACTGTACCGTTGGATGTTTTTCGAGAAGTGCTCGCTCGGCAGAAAGCGTATTGTAAATAGTACGGCGCATGGAGACGGTTTCGGTAATATTGTACAGGTAGAGCTTTAGATGGCTTTTTCATTTCTTTTCTTGTTTGCTTTTCTCTGGGGTTTTATCAAGCACCTTTTAGTCTCGAAGGGAAAACTGTTGCTGTTTCCTGTCTCAAATGAATTCCCCATGACCATGGGTGTGCTTAAACTCAGGAAACTAGCACTCTCACACTCACGCACGCATGCACACACACGCTCGCATACGAACCCAGCGCATAGAGCCCCTTGCATGTAATTTGGATGTAAACCGTGTGCGTAGTGGTGAGCTGTTCTCCTTTAAATGTGAAAACGTGCTCTCTGAGGAAACCTTCTTATTTCTTATCAGTATTTACAGCGTGTTCACGAACACCTCCGAACAGTGTTATTTCAAACAAACGCCGTCACAATCTCACACCTTTTTTCGGTTTCGGCCCAAGTCAATTAAAGGGCCCTTTCTTCCCTCAGCACTCCTTGACCGTTTAGCACTTCAGAAAGGGTAGATTTCTTTTTCAGGACCCTTAAAAGTCTGAAATCGAAGCACTTAATGTGAACACTTAAAAGTGTCTTTTCACGCAACGACTTGCTATCTTCTAAAGAACGTTTTGAGCTTCATATAAATCAGATAAGGGAGTATTCAAACTGCATATTTACGGAAGACACTAAATCTTAAAAAGCGTCAAATCTGAGTTGGATGGAATAAGCCCATTCTTTAAAGTCGTCCTTATATTTCCCTTTATTGTACATTTGTTAGACACGTATATCCATACTAATGGGATTGCATGCTGCCTGTATGTTTAATATAGTTTGTTTAGCGTTTCTTTGCCTCAAAATGTAGGCTTCGGAAAAACAATTGTTTACTTTGAGCGAAAACTGAGAGACTTTTTCTTTGAAAAAAAATTGGATCTCCCAGCAGTTGGGAACGCCTCTTATTTGACATAGTTCTATATTGTTTAAATGACCTTTGACCCCTAGAGCTCTATTTATGCGTGCTTGTGTATTTGCCAGTCTGATTGTTGAATATTCAGCCCCTCTCCCTTTCGTATGCAAGCACACACACACACATAAACACACACACAGACACACACGAACACGTGACACTGGGTGAAGTGTCTCTCCTAGGGATGTAGAATCTAGAGGTGTTGTGATGGATAGTTGTGCTGTTGTTTTCATTGTGGCTCTTTTTTCCTCTTTCTCTCTTTCTCTTTTTCTAAAGAAATTTAGACAGTATTTGCCATTTCTAAATTGTAATCAGGTACAAGACTAGAACTAAAGATTTATGGGTCCAAGTGGACATTTGTGCACACATATGCAAATCATCCCTATAATGATGCGTTTTTCTTATTTCATGTTGTATAGATAACGAATAATGAAGCGTGGAAAGCATGAACTTCCACTTGACAAGCACACTGTCGGACACTTGGGAATCTATGTCCACAATTTTGACATTTCTGGAAAACGAAAAAAGGTCACACCTGCATCAAGGCGATCCAAAAACATTTTCCCAAATCTGCTTTTGTTTATGTTTTTCTTTGCATAGCAATGTATTCGTTTTTGTGTCTTTCTGTGCCGTCTGCGATACGGCTGACTCCTCACGCTTGCACACTTGGCCTTAAGAGCCTGGGGACGCTTCGGTTCAGGCCGACGTTGCGATGCAGATGTGGAAGAAAGCGGGAGTCTGGGTGACACGGATTGGAATTCTGACCTCTGTTAGCCTCTGTTACTGAAAGCTGCATCATGTTTGCCTCCATTGTGACTTCAAGGGTTCGTCCTGGTCACAGAAAGCCTCACAGGTTAAATAAGCTTATTAGCTCTCCTCTCAACAACACCTGCTAGTTTTATGTTGTTTTACAGAGGTTTTATTTTCGTATTGGACTCGTGGTTGCTCTTGTATCTTGTCTCAGGGTGCGTGCCAACGTTTTTTTGTTGACTTTTTTTGGTTTTGGTAGCTGGTGAGCTCAGCTTTCGTTCTTCGCGTATTTTTATGTCTTGCATTTTTGTGTCTTCTTATAAAGCTAATGGGTGCGTAGCATTTTTTTTTTTTTTTTAGAGTTTCTAAGCTAAGGATAATTGATTCGTAGAGAAAACCAACTAGATTTGCACAATTATTTTGGATGAAAACCCAGCAAGGGCTATGAAGTATCTCAAAATAAAATCCAGCAATTCGTTTTTGGTTGTCAATTGGCTGCTACAGCTGATCGTTTAAGCTTCGATTTGCGATTGCGTTTAAAAGACGTGTATTTTAAGCTTTGGTTAGTGTATTGAGAACCAATACTGTACAAAGGAAAACACCCTCGACGTAAGCTCCCATTTGTTTGAATAATTTGGTCGGTTTGTTTCGTTCGTGCTGCTTCTCTGAAATATGAACACTGGCGTTCCAAAGCGTTGCTCAAAAACATGCCTTTTTCACAATTTGCTTAACTTTATAACACGTTTAGTATTCGGACTGATAAGAAAAAGGCAAAATGTTTACAAAAAGGTGTGGTGTTTTACGCGAATTTTGCCATGTACATAGAAATCGCGAGGCTCGTTTCGAATGGGTAGGTTTAGCGTTCTGTCTCTTTGTTTTGTACAAGCGTTTTTACAAGCGAACAGAGAAATGGCCGTTTGATAACTATGCTCCTTTTCCTCAAGTTGTCTTTTTCGCCCGACGGGGATGCTCCAGTGTACCATGAATACAAAGTGCACCTCCAACTTTGCCTTAGAACTTCCAGAGGCCATAGTTCACATTCAAGTGAAGTGTGTGTATGCAGGGGCTGTGAGCCCCCATGTTTCGGCTAGCAGAGCGGACTCTCTCTCTCTCACACTTATCTACCTGTGAAATCCTTCATACCTCTCATTACTGGTCAATGACTGTATCAGCAAACTGCATCAGGTGTTTTTTCTACATGCTTTTTACACAGATTATATGGATTATTGTATTGGTAGATTTTGGTGCATCATTTTTAATGGAATAGCTCTTTGGCTTGTAGTCACACGAGTTGTTTTTTCTCTCTCTATCTCTCTTTCTGACTCTTTATCGCATTTTTTCTAGAAGACTGTTTTGTGTTAATATTGTCGATTTGAGGTAGCTGTTTCTTTGCTTATTCTGTACTAAGAGTTTTTACTTTTTTTCATTTTGAAATGCTACATGACCCTAATGAATTTAATGACTTAAAAACCATTGTACATACGGTATTGTGCAGGACTCATTTTCATGCATTTCAATTGCTAGTGTTATATAAATGACAGATTTTGTCTAGACACCATTTCTGTTTATGAAATAAAGAAACATATCATGTACGTTGTGTTGTAGTTGCTTGATTTTCCACTCGTCGTTCAAGAAGTGCATTTATAACCATTTTTCTATTCATAAGAATACAGGCTTTATATACACTACCAGTCAAAAGTTTTTGAACAGTAAGATGTTTAATGAAGTCTCTTCTGCTCACCAAGCCTGCATTTATTTGATCCAAAGTACAGCAAAAACTGTAAAATTTTGAAATATTCTTACTATTTAAAATAACTATTTTCGATTTCAAAGCTGAATTTTTAGCATCATGCTTATGATTTTTGAAGGATCATGTGACACTGAAGCCTGAAGTAATGATGCTGAAAATTTAGCTTTTTTCACAGGAATAAATTCGATTTTTAAATATATTCAAATAAAAAAACAGTTATTTTAACAGTAAAATATTTCAAAATGTTAGTTTTTGCTGTACTTTGGATCAAATACATGCAGGCATTAATTCACTAGATTGGGCTTACAAATTGTTGTGTAATATTGATTCTTGAGAGAGATTTTAAAATACTAACATTTCCACATAAAAGAGGCTGAACTCTAATTTAACAGTAAGATTTCACAACTGTATTCCTCATTTTATTGATACCATTACATTTTTACAAAATCATTGGTCACAGGAACCACAAATAAATTGTTGAGGTTTTTAAAGTTTTTCTTATTTTTAGTCTTTTGTGGTGAGGGAAAAATCATCCAACAGTGAGTCATTTCATTCTCTGAATCTGATTTGTTGGTACCTCCAATAAATAACTGAGCATATTTTTTGTATTATATTTGTAAGTATATTGAGTGACAGACGATAAGAAAACTTACACAAAGGAGATCCTGTTTTGTCCAAGCACTCAAGAAGTTAAGTCCATCCAAAGCAATATTAAATATGCGTTCTGAGTTTGTCACATCAGAAAAAAAAATGTTATTAACCACCCAGCCAAATTCGAATTAAGAAAAAGTGCCAAGTAAATAAAATATGTTATCAAAAAATCTTGAAAAAAATAAGCAGTACAGAGTGTTCTCACAACGTGTCCTCAATTGCCCATATTGGCGGCACTGAATGTAAACAGTGCCACTGAGCCAAACAAAACTTGCATATTTTGCTGATTATTGCTGCTGAAAATCAACTACTGTCATGTTTTGGGCTGTACTAATCGCTCGGACTAGAAAAAATATTTGGAGCATAGCCTGTCAAAAGTTATAACGAATCAAGGAGACGAGTGCAAAAAACCGAGGAACTGAACCAGGATTTCCAGGGCAAGAATCTTCACAACATTCGTGTTCTTATCATTTCCGAATCAGGTAGGTGAAAATATTTGGTTAATATTTCAATTAATACTACTTGAACGTATCTTTACCGCCTATTTGTCAAAATATTGTGCCCTTTCCTGCTTACTAAGACCTTCTCTATATGATTTAGCTTCCACACTTTTTTCCGTGGTTTAGACAGCCTAAATTAGCAGAACAACATATTTAATAGTACATTTACTGTGCAATCCATGCTGTTGTTTACATCTGAGTATGCCCCATACGGGGTGTGTCCACTGGCGGCGCTAAAACCACACCCACTCGTGGGAAAGCTGCCGCATCTCTCAATTTTTAAAAAAGGAGACCCAGCTGTTTTGTGAATTATTGCAACCAGGTAATATAGTGTATGTGACAAGTCATATCTAGCTAGCAAACTGTAGGCTGTAGGTAATGACAGAAACTCGCGAACCATTATTGTTAATGCACTCTAGTTATTATAGTGTTAGGGGAGGGGCCATGCTCAGTGGCTCCAGTGCGTCATCGAAACATGATTTCAGGCCTACCCCAAAAATCCTGAATACATAAATGGTGAAAAATCGGTCTAGCTCCACAATTCAGTAATACATAGTTCACAGTCTTTGTAATGTGTTTTCAGCAATACATTTCTGACATGTAATGTGTTTAGAAACAATTTTCTGTGTTGCCTTAACACAGACTTTTAATCACATGATAGATCTTTAAATTAAGTTTGCCTCAGCTGTGGGAGGAGATTTACAGTATCTAGGGTGAGTCTAAATTTAGTATATATTGATATATATGTTAATGAGGCCTGAGTGAGCCAATTTACTGAAATCAGTCAATAGATCTGTATGTTGCTCGCACTAATGGAAACTTAACTTTAATCAGTAGTGCACTGAAAAAAAAAAAAGTGAAAAAATGTATTAGCTCAACATACTATAATCACATGAGGTTCAAACTCAACTGTTGTACAATAATCTAGTGTTAAATGTCAAACATTTTTATAATATGTAGTTCACCACCAGATGGCAGTATAGCACATTTTATTGTAAGCCTGAACTCACCTACCTGAGAACAGCCTAAATCAGTTTGAGATAATAAAAAACGATGGATTTTAAATGTTTTGTTTATTTAATATTATGCGTTAAGTATTAAATGTTGGGAAAAGACTACCTAAGTTCTGATAATAATATGGCAGTGAATACAACAGCACTTTATTCCACAGTCGTCATTGGTAACTGGTGTTGTTTGCCAAAAATGTCAAAACTTGTTTTTACAAGACTTTAAAGAAAAATATGAAAAAGCCCTTAAATCTTAACTGATTCAAACATATCCAATGATATCCACCACTATCTATAAAATGTACAAACGAGTATGCCTAATTATTGTCACTAAAATGTCATTTTAAAAGAATTATTTCTTCTTATAGTTATCCATTGATTGCTCTTTGAGCTTTGTCATAGATTTCATGTGCAAAATGTCACATTTTATGCTTATATAAACACTGTTAATGATGTGTTAAAACCAGAAATGCCACAAGCAATGAAAGAAGTGTGTTGAAAATGCTTTCTTATTTTAAGTGTTTATTGGGCATGGCACTACAGTAAGTCAGTTAAATTACTTGAGTTAATGTGTAATCATAATGTTTGCAGTAATAATAGAGTCAATGAAAACTAAGCCAGTGATTTCCATCCCATTGCTGCTTTCTCAGAGGACAGTTGACACTTTATTCTCCAAAGTGTCACTTTTTCATGATTGAAGACAGTTCCAAAATCATGCTCTGAAAAGAAAAGAGAATTCATTTATATTTACTGTATGAATCGGCAGGCGCACTTAAAGGGAAAGTGAAAATTCTGTCACTAATTACTCACCCTGATGTCGTTCCAAACCTGTAAGACCTTTGTTCATCTTGGGAACACAAATTAAGATATTTTTGATGAAATCTGAGAGCTTTCTGACCCTGCATAGACAGCAATGTAACTGACATGTTCAAGATCCAGAAAGATAGTCAGGACATTATTAAAATAGTCCATGTGACGTCAGTGGTTCAACCGCAATGTTACAAGCTACGAGAATACTTTTTATGCACAAAGAAAACTTGACTTTGTTCAACAATTTCTTCTCTTCCATTCCGTTTTAACAATGTCCTTACTACATTTTTGGGTCTTGAACGTGGTAGTTGCATTGCTGTCCGTGCAGGCTCTCGAATTTCATCTTAATTTGTGTTGCGCAAAAGAAACGAAGGTCTTGTTAAAAACCTAGTTTTATCTCAATACCAAAATCACTACACAGTGGTGATGTCAGTCCAGAGACTCTAGTCTAGTGTACACCAGTTTTTAAAGTATATTGTGCTCATAGTGCTCAATGACTGTTGAGGTAGCATTCTCACTTAAAGCTTAAAACCAGAAACCGCATTCGTTTTGTGCGTTTTAGTGGATAATCACTTATTCATCTACTCACCATTGACATTCTGCGTCCAGCAGCAGGAGGCGGTGTCATAGCTGGACTCTCCCCTTGAGCTATACGATTGGCCTCTGTGTCCGATCCACTTTTGGAGGCTTGACTTTCGGACGGGCTCTCTGAAAGCCCCCGCGACATGAAACTAGCTTTCCTGGCAGTGGGGTAGTTCCCACTCTCTTGCGAATCACTCTCCTCACTGAAGTCTTTACACTGACTGACTCGGCTCTGTTTCCGTAACGCTGCCGGTATCTCTATGTTACTGGCTCTGAATGAAGCTCTGGGCTGCTGACCAAAGTTTTTGGGCGGTCCAGAGCTCTTGGGCCCGGACTCCTCACTGCTGCAGGAGTGTGGACGGTCGTCTAAAGTGGGTCGTCGCTCTGTGGCTCCCAGCTGTTGCAGAGCCTGAAATTCAGGCTGACTAGGAAGACGGTTCTCTCTGGGAGGCTGCTTAGAACCATTAGAGGCGCTGTTTGGTACCTCTTGGCTAGATGGAGGAGCAGCCATTGGCATATAGAGAGGCATGGGTGCATTCTGTCCATCTGGGACCACCGTGAGGGAAGTGTGCGTTAAATGCATAAGCTTCTGTGGGGAGGAATTGGTAAGGATGCATACTTGTTGGACCATGGAGTTCTTCTTTGACCTGCAGATACTTTCATCATCTCCGCTGTACTTGGATCCGTATATGCTCTGCTTGATCTTTTTCACTCCAAGGTGGAATATCTCCAGGAGATTGAGGAACAGAGACACCCCTGCGATAACCAGCATGAAAATCATAAAGATGTTCTTCTCCGTTGGCCTTGAAACAAAGCAGTCCACGCTGTTGGGACAAGGGTCACGCTCGCACTTGTATAACGGCGACAGTCCGATACCGTAGAGCGCGTATTGTCCTACTATGAATCCCACTTCCACAGCTGACCTTGTTATGATATGCAACACATATGTGCGCAGCAAAGAACCCCTCAGAGGAGCCTTCCTCACTTTCTTCTGCTCATCCAGCTTCTTAAGCTCTTTCTCAATCCGTTTGTGCTCTTCCAAAGCCTCTGTCTCCTCCAGCTCCACCTTCAGTTGAGCTTTCTTCTTGTGGCGCTCCTTCTCCAGCGTTCGGAGCCGGTACAGTGCGTGCCCCATGTACACCAAAGAAGGTGAGGAGACGAAGATGATCTGTAAGACCCAGTATCGGATGAGGGATATGGGGAACGCCTGGTCGTAGCAGACGTTCTTGCATCCAGGCTGCTCTGTGTTGCACACAAACTCACTTTGCTCATCGTCCCACACGTCTTCGGCGGCAACCCCGAGCACCAGCATACGGAAAATGAACAGAATGGTGAGCCAGATTTTGCCCACAATGGTGGAGTGAATATGAACCTCCTCCAAGATACTCCCTAGCAAGTTCCAATCTCCCATTTTCGCATGGCCTAAAACTGGAAGAGTGAAGGTTATAAATCAAAGGACAAAAGCGATAGATATATACTTTAACCCAAAAGTTGGGTTGAAACAAACCAGCATTTTTTAGAGTGCAAATAGACAGAAGGATAGATAGACTAGGTCACATAAAAAGTTTTGATTAACTACATCCGATTATAAAGGGAAACTTACGTTTTTGTGGTATTCACAGAACACTTGCTGCATCAGTCCATCACACTAAAACAATAACATACAACTCCCGTGTCCTTTCCCCCTTGTGGGAGTATTTAGTACTCCTCTGTGAACATCGCTTTGTTGAATGAAGTCCAGTTTCTCTGTGCATGTAGAACTCATACAATGCTGCTATCGATCTGTAGGCTGGACGGTACCCTGAGGGGGTAACTTGCATCACAACGGTTGAGGGCGGGTCAGGGGGAACATATTTGCAACAGTTCCAAAATACCCCATGACCTGAGTGTAGATAGTTTAGGTAATTAATAATGAATACTTGTAAAATCTGAACACATCTTGGTATTGTCTCATTAGATCAGACTACCAAAACTGAAGACATTTTAAGACATTTTATTTTGGCACACTGCTCCTTGAAACATTTATTGTTGCCTAAAAAACTTTCCACTAATTGTGAAAAATAGTTTGCAGTGTACAGTGTGTATTGTGCAGTATTGAGTCAGCAAAAGGTCAGTATTCCACTAATACAGCCTTTGTTTCTAGACGAGACATGATGATCAATGAGACACGTCCGATTTCATAGTCAAACGCTTGAAGGGCTATTTTTAGGTTTTTTTTGTAGTCTGAAAGTGATGTAATGAGAGAGACGCTGAAAACCACCTACCTGCTGCTGTTAATCACTTACAGATAGATATGTAATTAACTGTAGGGTTTAACAAGTGGATTCTGTTCAGCTTCACGTAACAAATTACACTTCATTAGGCACAGTTTTGAGATTTAAATATTAAAGTGTTTATTTTTAACTTAAAGTTTTTAAATATTAAATATTTCTTAAAGTTTTTATGTACAAGAATTTTAGTTATATGTAATTTGAATCAAGAAATCATCACATGTAATTTTAGAAATGTCTAAAAACTTAAGGAACTTTTATACATTTGAAAATGCTCAGGTCTTGCAAGGTTACACGAGTGTGGACAAAAGTTAAATCTAGATTTGAGAGGTGAAATAAGGTTAACAACTCCCAGACTGTAACCTAAATATCCCGCTTGTGCCTGGACCATAATATTGTCAATGAGCTGTGAGTTGTTGAATGGCTGCATTTATACCTCCTGTGCTACAAACTGTAATAGTAAGCCTAAACATTATGGTGATACAGTAAAAGTCAAAAGTTTACATACACCTTGCAGTATCTGTGAAATGTTAATTTTTTTTTTTATCAAAATAAGAGGGGTTACACAAAATGCATGTTATTTTTTTATTTAGTGCTGACCTGAATAAAATATTTTGCATAAAAGATGTTTACATATAAGAGAAAATAGTAGTTGAATTTATAAAAATGACCCTGTTCAAAAGTTTACATACACTTGATTCTTAATACTGTGTTGATGCCTGAATGAATGTTTTATTGTTTAGCGATTGTTGTTCATGAGTCCCTTGTTTGTCCTGAACAACTGAACTGCCTGCTGTTCTTCTCTATGATTTTGAGATCCATCTTTTCACACTGAGGACAACTGAAGGACTCATATGCAACTATTACAGAAGGTTCAAATGGTAACTAATGCTTCAGAAGGAAAAACGAGTTGGGGGGTGAAAACTTTTAAACAGAATGAAGATGTGTACATTTTTCTTATTTTGCCTAAATATCATATTTTGTTTTCACTTAGTACTGCCCTTCAGAAGCTACAGAAAATATGTACAAGTTTCCCAGAAGGCAAAATAGGTTAAAGCTCTGAATGCATCATTTTTCATTCCGGAGGATCAGTAAGTGTTTGAATCTTCTGTAATAGTTGCATATGAGTCCCTCAGTTGTCCTCAGTGTGAAAAGATGGAGCTCAAAATCATACAGTCATTGCTGGGAAGGATTCAAATACACAAAAATGCTGAAAACCCAAATAATTTGTGAGACCTGAAGATTTTTCTGAAAAACAGCGCACAGTTTAACTGTTCAGGACAAAGAAGAGACTTATGAACAACACTAAACAAAAAACACAGCTGTGGATCATTCATGTAACAACACAGTATTAAGATTTAAGTGTGTGTAAACTTTTGAACGGGGTCATTTTTATAAATTCAACTATTATTTTCTCTTTCGGACTATATGTAAACATCTTTAATAAGAAATATCTTATTCAGGTCAGTACTGAACATAAAATAACACGCTTTTTGTATGATCCTCTTATTTTCGTAAAATAAATAACATTTGCAGATTCTGAAAGGTGTAAGTAAATGTTTGACTTCAACTGTATTTTATTTAGGGGACCTGATTTCAAACATCCACTAAAACCATAAACCACAAGTTGATTAATACTAAAAAATTCAAATTTGTTTGTTTGCCCTTGTTTATGGTTATATCTAAAGCAATATTATATCTTAGCCTTGTAAGCAGCAAGCCGACATATAGCGCTGTTGTGTTACAGGCGTCTCCAGTTTTACTTTTATTATGATAGGACAGATCAGAGCTGAAATTAAGAGAAGTGGGAGAGAGATGGAGGGCGGGATTTGAACTCAGGACATAAAGTGCAGCTGCGCTGTATGTCAGCACACTGCCCACAAGGCTATTGATGCCAATAAAACAATATCATTTTACATTCTTCCCAATAATGTTTGGTTCTGCAAAGTACCTTGTATTTAATCATGTAATATAAAACGTTATTTTGAATTAACTAATCCAAAATAAGAACTACAAATCAATGAGAATGATTAGAAAGTTTAGAAATTCAAATATTCATCTCAAAATGAACATGCTGTTTAAATAAATAAGCTTTATTTCAAAAGGTTGAGAGATCTGTCAAGTTACAAATATTTACAAAATGTATTTCTAAATAACATACAATGTATTTTTCCCACATCTAGGTTTCTCTCTTTAAGAAAATAAAATTGTTTAAAAAGAGATCAAACATAAAAATCTTTCAGTTCAGTTTAACTTTACAAATATATACACAAGAGAACAATTCCCTTACCGATTACCTACAAAACAACAAAACCATGTGGTTCTTAATATGAAAATATCAAAATGCATCTATCAGGATGACTAATGGAAGATTTTAAACTCAAATTCTGACAACTGTGGACCAAAACAAGAAAATACTCTTTCCATCTCTACATTTAGGGCTGTTATTCCAACACCAACCTCATTTACAAAACAAAAGTGATCAAAACACGAGACCTATTGGCAGATAAGCAGTTAGGCCAAAGATTTAAAAGCATTTGTAGTCTTCAGAGGTAGGTTTAAAAGGCATTGCAAACACTGCACAAGTCCACTTGGAATACAACTTCAAATGCTTAATTTTTTTGTTCATTTCATTGCATAAAAATTTGTCAGCATCAACCAAACAGCAACTGTACTGTAAATTTTGTGCAATCACCACCAACTTGCCAAAATAAAGAACAAGTAAATTATATGGCGTTGTACAGGTTTCATGCACTGAAAAACATAGGAACCGTTGTTTATCTACTTCATGTCTGTTTATGTCCTCAACAGTGATTGAAGTAAATTTCAGAGCAGACCACATTGCAAATGTTTTTCAAATGTAGCCTAATTAATGTCTGCTCTGTATTAATGTTGGTAATCTGATAGCACTAAATGGTAACTAAAGAAAAAAAAATAAGCCTCTAAAACAGATACTATTTACTGCTATAAGTGCTTTTTCAAACAAATGAACAACAGAAATAATACACTGATTTTAAGATTCAACGCATTATATTTCTGATTTTGATATGTGCATTAGTATCAGTTCAGTCTTCTTGTTCAAGTCTCCATTTTCTCTTTCTTCTTGAACAGCTTCATCAGTTGAGAGAATCGCTCTTCAATCTGTCAAAGAACAGCAATCATAAGTTTAAAAGAATGTTGTTAGCTTACTTCATACTTATAGAAACCACAATAATGAAGCATACCTGCTCTGTTGACTTCTTTAACCGTTTTGAAAGAGCAGCAAATGTCTTGGGAGAAGTGCCCTTCATTTTCAGCTCAACGAGTATGTCCCGATCTTCCTCCCTTCAAAAGACATTAGCTTTTTAATTAGTTGCCTCAGCTTATTTTTGTACATAGTTATGTACATTGAATTTTCACTCCTGTTTTGGTATTAATTCTATCAACTCACCTGGTCCACGTCACCACCACCTCCCCTTTCTTTCTGATCACATTCTTAGCAGACAGGCTGCTAGGGGACACCTGGGGTACTTCAATTTTGGAGTCTTTTTCTTTAGAGGATTTTGACCTTTTCTTATGCCTGGACTTATGTCTGGAGTGTTTATCTTGAGATTTCTCGACTTTTTGACGCTTTGCCTTTGGTGCTGATCTGTGGTCCTTGCGTTTCTTTGACACCTTCTCGGATTCAGGTGCACTTGAGCTCTGAATGGGGTTCTTAACCTTTTCTGACACCACGTCTGATGTTTCAGTCTCTGTTGTACTACTTTCCTCATGAGCAGTAACACATGCTTCTTCGAAAACATGCTCAGCATTGTTACGGGATGAGTTGTCACCACAAACACCTTCAGATGAAGATTTCTGGCTTGGTGGTTGAGCTTCAAGTGCTTTATCTGAAATGTGACATGACTTGTTTACTACAGTTGGGACTTTGTTTGACATCTCCCCAGGTGTGGAACCCAAACCCTCATGGATCACAGTGAGATTAGGATTTAGAGATGGCTTTGGACAGTTAGCTAATTCTGGTGCTGCTTTCCATTCATTTTGATTACTTTCGATTGGGCCAGATGACGTTCGTCTTATTCGCACAATGAAATGATCATTTGATCTCTCCATTACCACAGCCTGCATTGGTAAATTGGGCTGGAATTGGAAACCGGATGGTTCAGAGCCCTCCCATGTCCTGCTAGGACTAGACCCACAACTGGAGTTGTCAGTGTCTAGAGAAAGGTGTATGTCCTGCTCAGTGGCATCTTCTCCGTCAATAAGAGCATCTTCACTATAATGGGCACTCACGACACTGTTTGGGGCAGACAGTGGCTGTCCAGTTCCAGGGTGCAAGAAACTCAAGTGACTATCTGACTTTAGTGGTGAGGGAATGGTAAGAGACACGGCTAGATCTTCCGCCAAGATAGAGTACGATTTCTGAGAGATTACAGTTGATTGAAGAGGAAGCTGGCATGGTTCAGAATTAGAGGGAACTTCTAACAAGCAGCTCTCGTCGAGAATTGCTGGGTCTACCAGCATTTTGCTATTCGAAGCAAACTTGTAGGGAGAAATGGAAGGCCAGGATGTGATGAATTTAGATGGGGTTGTTTTGATGGGGGTCATGATCCCTATCAAACTCTCCCCTGGAAGTCCTTCCTTTCGAGGTGTGCTGAGTGGCCAACTTGTATTGTCACCTATGGGAACACTGGATTCAAGCAAATCAGACCCTTGCAAAAGACACTTGAATATCTCTCCCATTTGAGAGTCAGAGACCAAGTTGAAGGTTAAGCTTGTTGTTTGCTGCTCGGTGAGAATTTCAAAGTCTGACTTATCCTGAATCGATCCGTTATGGGAGAGACGTCGGACATAGGACGAGATTCTAGTTTCAGATCCAGAGGTACCTTCGTGGACAGACCTTTCAGAGGACGAAGTAGGAAGCTGGTGTGACGTTCCCACCTTTGCCGGCTGATCATCTTCATTCATGACAGCTTTTATGTTTTTACCCCTGCTCCCAAGACCCCTATGAGGAAGATTATTTAAAGGGGCCTCTCCGACAAAACTTCCTGTGTCAACTCTTGACATTTTTGTCTTTTGAAGATGCCCAGATGTGTTAAACGTTTCTTTATCCGCCACCTCACTTTCAATCTCTTTTCTTTTAAGAGTTGCGTTTTTATTTTCAAATGACGCATTTTTAGATGGTTCGGATACGCTTTTGAGTGCTGTTTTCAGTTCCTTGAACAAGAAGTCAAACTGGCCATCCACAAATGTCCACAACTTCTGCTTGAGGTCTCCAGCTCTCTGCTCAAAGATACGATTGACGATGCCATTCTTGGTGACCTTGCTCATGATAGAGGAAATAATTTTATTAAGTCTGACTTTGATGTCATTACCTTGGCAGCACAATTTCTCCAAGTCAACAGCATTGATGAATTCTATAAAAGAAGCCTGAGACATATCCACTATACAGCAGAAGGCAGTTTTAGTGACATTTTTCTGAAGCTTCATGTACTTTTTCCTCAACTCAGCTCGAATGGATCCTAGCATGTCCATAAATCCGTCTATGGTATAGACTGCTGCTTTCAACGGTGGGCTGACAGTTTTAAAGCGTCTTTTACTCGAGGTGGGACTTTCGTTAGAAGACGACGACTTTGAACTCTTGCTTCGCTCTGGATATTTAGCAGGGATGCAAGATTTCTTTTGGGACACCCTTTTCCCAACTGCAGATATCTTTGGACTTGAATCCGTCCCTGAGGTTGATTTGTCCTTTTCTCTTGGAGGAGTCTGGATAAATAGAGGTCCCTCTTCTTCACTTTCACTCACAATCTCACCATCCTCTAGCTCATCTTCCTCAGTTCCACTAGTCGAGAGAGCATCTTTTGTCCCTTTGTAGGAGGAAGCTGTGCCGGAAGAGTCAGGTGACTTGTTCTCCTTGTTCATGTCCATAGTCACTTTATCCTTATTACAGCCAGTTGTTACATTTGAGAGATCTTGGCAGAGAAGAAAAAAAAAGCAATAAAGAAATTAACATTAGCAAGTTGTACACATATAAAACCCACTAGACCAAGTCGTACAAACATGCATTTAAATCAGAAACACTTACCTTTGTTAAGACTTTTGACATGTGGTTGCTTCTCAGCACGCTGAGGCTGTACTTTCTTCACCTGACGGACTGGGCTCGTAAGAGGGCTGAGGGGCTCTGGAATAACTTTGATGTTCCTAAGGGTAAGCATCATGGAGTCTTCATCAGGACAAAACACAACAGTGTTTGATGACTTTGCATTCTGTTCCTCTTTCTCTGTGGAATCTGGCTCTGAGAAACCAGGCTGTGAAGATGACATGGTCTCCTCCTCGACAGTGATGCTATCATTTGGAGCCGCACTGTTCTCACTCCATACTGGACTTTGATGGGATTTTTCAGACGGTTTCAGATTTTCAGATGAGTGCAGTGTTTCAATCTCTTTTGAATTTTCGACTGCTTCCCCTACTCCCTTACTGTCCTGATTTGAAGTACCCACTTGTTCAAAATCACAGATAACTTTGCTTGGCTCTTTAAGATCTGCACTAATTGTGCTAGAAGAAACTTCCATGTTGACAGAACTATCAGAAATCCTAGAAGAATTAATTTTGGGAACACTTTGTGCTTTGTCTGAGGACGACACATCATCTTGACATGTCCCATTTGATGCTGGTGGTAAATTCTGAAACTTGGTCTTAGGACTCCTTTGGATTTCCATCAGAGAAGGGTCCTCAGATAAAGTGGTAATAGGATCTTGTTTCGAATCATCGTCAACTATCGAATCAGGGATATTATCTGAAACTGCCACTTCTGAAGTTTTAGTAGGCAAAGCATTAGAGTCAACAGAATTATCTATAATTTCCGGAGAGTCTTCAGTGCTGTTATGACAGACACGATTTGGAGATTCTCTTGTAATGGTTAATTTTGATAATGAGTCTTTTTCTAACACATTGGAATCTGAAGTCTTGCTCTTTTTCTCCTCTGAGCTCTTAACAGTGGCTGGCACATTGTCTACAGTCTCTTGATTTTCAGTAGCATTTGCGTTATCTTCTTGTACATCCATTTCTGTTTGTTCACCTGAGGGATTCTCAGAGACAACAGCTGAGGAAAGATCAACAACTTGTTCAGACTGTTTGCAAGAACTGGTAAGGTCTTCTTTTTCACTTGCAGTTGTGGGAACAGGATCCTCATGCACTTCCTCAACACTGTCCTGGCTATTCTTCAATTCATCTATGACAAAGAATTCCTCCCCAGTGTCAGATAATCTGCTGTTTTGAAGTGACGCATCTTCAGATGCTGCTTCACTGGCTTCTTTGAGATCAGAGGACTGCTTTTGCTTTTTAAGAGGTGATAGGGTAAGGTTCAGTGTTTCCATGAAACTCAATTTTCTGTCTGGGCTATTATCCTCAGTTGTTTTGCAGGGTGTGCTGCTAACAGCTACCACTGATGGTGACTCAGATGCAACGTGTTTGTCCAGCTTATTCTTACTATCTTGACCTTTTTCGACAACATTGCACTTTTTAGGAGAGTTTCTTCTGTCATCTTTGGTAAGAACATTTTTTGATTCTCTGTGCTTATGTACCCTATGCTCCTTCAAATGCCCACCTCTTTTACTTTCTCTGTCCTTGTCTATACCCTTGTCTCCAAAAGAGTCAGAATTTCCATTTTTGACAGCACATTTTAAATCCTCCATCTTTCTAGGTTTATCGTGACTGTGAGACCTTTTGCTTTTTGATGATGGCTCATTGATTCTGCTTGATGATTTCTCCTTATAAACATCCTTTCGTTGAGAATCACATTTAGGAGAAGAAGTTTGCCCACAAGCATCAATTGGTTTCTTAGATCTTTTATCCTCAGCTTTATTATCTGTTTCCCTGGTACTCCTTCGTTCATACTCTTTACTACTTTCCGATCTGTTGCTTCTTCTGTCTCTACTACTACTACTACTGCTGCTGTTACCCTCATCTCTTTTACTCCTATCACTCTCCTTTAGCCTCTTTTGCTCATGGTCTCTGCTTCTTTCAGTTCTGCTGCTTTTTCTTTCTGCACTGGAACTTTTCTCCTCTTTCCTTTCATGGCCACTCGCATCTCTTTTCTTCCCTTTGTGGTGTTGGGAATGGCTTGCATCATCCACCACAGTAGTTGTGCTGCTCAAGCCAGAGTGTTTTGTTTCTCTGCTAGTTCTGTCTGCATTTTGATTATGCAAGTGCCTTAGACTCTGTGTCTCTACATCTGCTGCTGTCTTAACTGAACTTTTGGATGACTGGGAAGAAACAGATGGTGAGGCTTTGTGTGACTGCGAGGAAAGGCTTTTCAATTGTTCCGAACTTTTAAGAATGACTGGAATCTCAGGCTGCTGATTCCTGTTTTCACTGGACACAGAACTATCGTTTAAAAGCTCTTTTTCAGTTCTTCCTGCCTTGCTTGAGTTGCTGTCCGCTCTTCTCTGAGGCTTTTGTGACGCATTTGAATTACACTCTTTGTCCCGGGTTGAGCATCTTTGCATTTTTTCAAGCTTGTCTGCCTGTTTTGATGAACTGTTCTTACTGTCCTTCAAGGTACTCAATTGGCAATCAGTAGTTGTATCGGAAACTCTCAGTGTGGAGTCATTCGTTTTGAGAGCATTTGAGACATCTGCCACTGTGGATGTGGTGGATGTTCTGTTAGGATGAACTGGTCCATACTCCTGCTCTGGTTGAACAGTGAGGGTCTTACCGTCAGATTTAGCAGCAGATTTATTCTGACACTGCAGAGGACTATCAAGGTCAGTTCTAGGGCATCTCTGGAGCACTTCAAATGGCTGTGGTGCTGTAGTTGATGTTGTTGGTGGATATGCAGTGTGATCCGACACAGAGTTTCTACCCTTGTGCTGATTTACTTCATTTATAACAGTATCTTGTTTAGCACCTCTTGATTCCAAAACAGAACTAGTAGGATTGTTCGAACTGCTCCTTGTGTTTGCCGGACCACTTTCCATTTGAGATCGACGAAAATTTTGACTATAACTTCCTCGACCAGACCTGTGATGAAACAGAGGGAAGTGAGTTTTATATAAAATCATCCAGTCCTGACACAAGCCAGGCTTAGTACCAAACATCTGCTGATTTTAATAGAAGAACTGGGATTTTTACCTATTACTGAGTCTGCTAATTTCCTCATCCTTACGCACAATCTCCATTCTAGCCGTCTTGATGAGACAACAAATGTTCTTCTTCAGGAGTGTGTTTTCACTGTTCAAACTCGAATTCTTTAAATATAAAAAGTGCAAAATACCAGACTTTTAATTCCAAGATTTAAACAAATTTGTCAGGGTATTTATTTAGCAGCAATACATAACACAACAACCGTTAAAAAGAAACACACCTTTGTCTGCAGTAGCTGTAACTGTGAGAGCAGTTCCTTAACTTGCTTTTGTGCGTCATCAAATTTTTGCTTTAACTGTAATAAAAGATAAGTAAAATGAGACATACACATAACTTTTGTCCGTTTCTCAACTTTTAAACGCAAATCCAAACAAATAGCAAGCCATTCAACCATATTCAAAGCTCAAGTCGCGTACCTCATTATAAGTTGCCTCCTTTTCTTCTTGTTCTTCCCTGATAATGTCCTCATATATATCCATTGATTCCACTGTGCGTGGGGAAAGGAAAGGGTTGACGTTACCTAATTAAAAAACATTTATACAAATACATCAACAAATTACTTTGAATAAAAACTATAAATGTGACCCTGGACCACAAAACCAGTCTTAAGTCGCTGGAGTACATTTATAGCAATAGCCAACCATACATTGTATGGGTCAAAATTACTGATTTTTCTTTTATGGCAAAAATAATTAGGAAATTAAGTAAAAATCATGTTCCATGAAGATATTTTCTAAAATTCCTACTGTAAATATATCAAAACTTAATTTTTGATTAGTAATATACATTGTTAAGAACTTTATTTGGACAACTTAAAAGTTAATTTTCTCAATATTTTGATTTTTAGCACCCTAACAAACCATACATCAACGGAAAGCTTATTTATTCACCTTTCAGATGATGTATAAAACTTAATTTTGAAAAATTGACCCTTATGACTGGTTTTGTGATCCATGGTCACAAATGTAATGTTGATGTACTTAATTCAAGACTCATTAATAAAACGCACCTCTGTGCCCATCAACCTTAGGGCTGTTTTCCAGGCCAGAGTAAATATCCACAGAGTCCTCATTGTGATGCAGAGTACCTGTAACAAACACTGATAATGTCATAATGCAACAACCACTCCAACATATACACTTAAACAGGTTTTCAGAGCTTTAAACCTGTTAAGACAAGAAATTGGGGAATACAACAAAATAGGTAAATAAAACAGCATTATCTGGACAAACGAATGTCAAAGCACACACCGATGGGCTAAAAGTAAACACGTATTAACGTGATCATCTCAATTTCAACTGCAGTTGTTGTGATACTCATGCATCTTGTGCATTTATCAACATTTGCTTGATTTTACATGACTTTGCTTTAATCTCATGAAACTATGTGAAAATAAAGAAATGGCTGTTGAACAGGAGTCTTACCAAAAGGCTTGTCATCAATATCTCCATAAAGTTCATCCATTAAATCCATTGTAGTCAGCTAATGAAAGACAAAAAAGGCACAAGTTCCTGAAAACAGTGACTATACTAGCAACAGTGGGCATGTGTCAGTTCAACTACACCACTTCCTGTCATGCAGTGAAGAAACACTGTTCTGAAAATCACTTAAAGGTAATACCAAAAAAAACAAAAGATTCAACTTTAATATTAATCTGAAACAATAATAACCCACTCAACAATTCCAACATAATTCTTACACAAACTACACTTCTACGATCATGGATTTACCAAAAATCCGACGAATTAAAGCGATCAAAATACATTACTACTATAATATGTTCACAAAGTGAAATCAAATAAAAGTTTATGAACAATACCTGTATCTCCAGTGGTGAGCTAACGACAACAGGCGGATATAAAACTGTAAGACGAGCCAAACGCTATAGAGAAGACTTCAGGATCTGACATCCATGCTAATGTGCACGTACAATGACATTTACGGTTAATTAGCAATTTCCAATTTTCTTGAAGACAGCAATTGAAAATTTTCTTCTAGCATACTTCCACCAGCTCCGCGCCAACCTTCCACCATACACATTCGCCAAACAGGAAGTGACATCATTTTCCCGCGGTCTCTCCTTTTCTAAAAGAATGTCATTAACAATAGCTTTTAAGATTGAATATTAAAAGCAATAAAATAATAAAGTATGTATACTATTAAAATGTATTATCTCAGCTAAATTTCACGTTCCCAAGCAAATATTCGCATATTTTTAAGCTTTTCTACCATTTTATAGGCTTTTAAATACAAATATCCCATATTTGGTATTTGGATATGAGTTAATACAATTTTCACATGTTCAATTTCTCAGTAAAGATATGCTGTGTTTATTGCATTTTATATGTATGTCGTTTTTTTCTGGAGTTTTAAAATGAGCATAGTTGACTTTTTTAAAACCTGTGTATTTAATTCTTTTTTTTTTAATTTTCCGTCTAATTGATTAAGTCTAGCAATGTATACGATTCTTAAAAAAATGTATAGCAGTAAATAATTTGAAAGAATAATTTAAAAAATGCCTCGTTTGTTTTTCATGGTTTATTGCTTTAAACAGATTGTAATTTTAAAGCTTGAATCTAACTACTGTTGACAAAACATCCTATAGAGCTTGTATCATTGCCTATATTTTAAATATCACCTACAACTCATTGACAAAACTTATTTGGGCTTCATAAATGTGATTAATAAACAGCTACACAGCTCTGTGAGTTGACCAAAATACGATACAAAATCTAAACACGTTTTGAGGAGCAATGGAAATTAAATACAGCTGTGGCACACACACTAAATAGTGCAGTTCAAAATAACCAAAAAACACATCCGTTACATATTTAAAGCTTTTTTACGAAACCTTTCATCAAATCATCACAACAGTATGTTTGCACGACAGGGAGCGTGAGCTCCGCTACACAGTCGAATGACCCGGAAGTGCTTTTCATTTACTCACATGTGGACAGGGATTTTAATACTGACGGGAACGTGCTCGCTGTGTTGTGATACAACTAGACAGCCAGGCGAGTGATGAGTCTTATAGTTCCCATCACGTAAAATACTTGGAATATTAAAGCCTTTACCAGCCGCAGAGGCATCGTGGGAAATCCCTATATTCGCGACAAATGATAGAATGGAAAACCTGGAGTTGAGCCTGACATCTCTAGGTGCAATCTCAAGACATATCGATAAAAGTCACAACGAACTCAGCAAGTATCTCGCAAAACAGGTAAGACAATATGATTTGAGCACTTTATGAGACCGTTATAAGAGGCTTTCATCTGTTTAGCACATGCAGGGTACAACGTGTGTGTCACACCACACTGTACCACGTTTCTGTAGTACACATGCTGCTTATTGGTTGTTTGTACAGAGGTAATGATTTAAATTCATTCATTTCTATAATAACTGTCATTTAAGTGTTCTGCATAATAGTCTATTTGGGAAGCCAGTTATGTTTTGAGCATGATGGATTATTTTGGTCCTGTTGCAACATAGTTTCAGTAGTTTGGGTTGGTGAAACATATTTCACAGATTATTATTTTGACAGATATACAAGAAACTGATTAATATTGTAGCCATGTTCAATATTTACTGAAACTGATGTGAACATAAACCAGCCTATAAAAACATGCAGAAATATCTTTCATATTTTGGAACCAGTCCAAAAACGTCCATATGGGAATTTTCCAACATAAGACACAACAATATAAGATTTTGTAGCACATGGTTTCAATAGGGTTGAAATATTCTTGGAAAAAAAAAACAACAAAAAATTATGATTTTAAAATGGCTACAACTCAAGTCATGTGATCCTTGTTATCATTTTTAATAATATTACTTGTAGGCATTATTTCAATAAGAAACAAAAAGATCTAATATGCAAATACAACTCTGTGAATGAACAATAATAAAAAAATAAAAAAATCCTTATTCAGCAGGATAATTTGAGGTGATTCTTCTTCTTTATTTGTTGTTTTGACTGGCATTGTTTTTTTCCTTGTAGATATGGAGTCAACAGGACAGGCAGTGTATACTGGAATATCTTGCGCAACTCCTGTTGGAGAAGGAATACACTCTTCTCATTGCTCGTCACTTGCGACCGCTGATCTTGGATCTGTTGGAGAAGAATGCTGAAAGGATCAAAGCAGACGTCAGGCTAAATCATGACCTCCATGAGCGCTTGTGTGTGGCTCTAAGCAAACTTCTCAACATCAGTCCAGATGCTCAAGCGTAAGTAGCCATTCAGGATTACATGTGAACTATATTTGCAGCAGGGTTCCCATAGCCATGGAAAGCCTGGCTGCATCAGTGAAATTAGATGTAATACAGTTAAAACAGGGAAGTTTCTGTAATGAATTTTCCAGTTAAAACTGCAGTCCGTAACTTTTTTTGTGTTCATAATTTACTACATTTATATAATAAGTGAGTACATCATGAATCCATTTTCCAAACCGTGTTTTTGTTGTATCCTGAATCACTACGGTACACCTATAATAAGTTTTTACATTCTGACTATTTTAGACTGGTTCTGGTAGGAACTGCTGCAGAGTAGCCCACTACCTGCATGACACGTCATAGACATAAACAGAGAAAAGTAGCTCTTTTCTCCAATGTTCTTCCACAAGATGCATGCAGTTCTGTTCATTAACCGCTAGAGTGCCAAAAGTTACGGACTGCAGCTTTAAGCTATTCTTTAAAATCATTAATTGGCTTCATATTACACCTGTGTGTAATTATCTGTGAGCAAATCTCTTTTTTTGAGTCACTTCAATACATTTTTTACATAAATTCAGTCATTTTTCTAATGATTCTTTGGAAAATGGTCTAAATTTGAATGATTTTAAATCAAATTTGAAGGTTGTGTAAATGTATTAGTCAAAAGGTCTTGAGACTGTGATACAGGTTTTTTATAACCACTTCAGATCTGATGTTCAGTATGTCTTGATTTGAATTGTTTTCCTACAGGTTTGCAGCGAGGTATTTTAGCAGCTCTCCCCCGGTATTTCAGAGGCTCTTCTTCACCAGCGAAGAGGCTGCTTCCATCCAGTATGGGCCCAGACGGATGAAATTACGGGACCTGATGGGGGCCACTCTCCGCTTCCTCCAAAGCGACTGTGAGAAGTTCCGTGTCCTGTGGGACTGGAGTGCCTGTGTTTCACAGCTTCTCACCAGTGACATCATGGTCAGAAGGTATTGCCAATTTGAAGATCAGACACAGCCTTTTAGAAAGTCCAGAAAATCTGTATCTTTGCTCAGTTTCTTTTTGCTGTGTTTTTGAAGCTACACTGCCCAGTGCCTTGCTCTGGTGTCCCACATGACAGATAACCAGAAAACAATATTTTTGAGGAAGGTGCTTTCGAGTGAAGAGATTCTGCATTTGAAAATGAAGTAAGTTTTATTTTAAGGTGATTTTGTCACCTTGATCTAATTGTTCACAAGTTCCCGCTCCAGCTCTTAAACAAATGACAATATTATTTGTAGATCACTTGAGGAGACACAGCAGCTGGAGGTAGAAAAGGCTCTGGTTTTGGCCAATCAGGGCTCGGCAGTATGGCGGAAAGAGAGGGTAAATAAGGTCACCCGTGGTCAAGTGGTGACAGAAGACCTGACGCGGAGCGTTACTGTGGTGTGTGGGGTGATTCTACCTAGACGGGCCCCTCGACAGGATGAACAGGCAAGACGTGCATCCAAAAACAGAATGTTAAGCTTATAAAAAAGCATGATGTAATATAACTATGATCACACTTTATTATAAGGACCAATTCCTACTACATTTGCCTCAATAAACTCCTAATTTGATGTTTATTAATAGTTAGTAAGTACTTGTTTTATGCTTTGTTATGGTGTAGGATTAAGGGATATGAAATATGGTCATGCAGAATAAGCCATAAATATGTTCTTTATAAGTGCTAATAAGCAGCCAGTATGGTAGTAAAATATATGCTAGTTAATAGTGAGAATTGGTCCTTAAAATAAAGTATTACCATAACTATAAATATAAAGCTGGTTACATTTTTTTTCCAGTACCTCTATTGTTGTATAATGGGAGAATGTGCATGTGTTGTAATGCCACTACATCTTCTGTCATAGACAAGTTTAAGCAATTTGGTGCTGGTGGATTCAACCTGTCAAAATCTTCGACGTCTCGCCATGGCTGTGGCATCCCAGAAACCCATTCTTTTGGAAGGGCCAATTGGATGTGGAAAAACTGCTCTTGTTGAATATCTTGCTGCTGTCACTGGGCATGTTAAAGCCCCTGACATCCTTAAAGTTCAGCTTGGGGATCAGACCGACAGTAAGGTGAGATTTGCTTGACTTTTGAATATTTTAGCATTCTTTCCATTGTTTGGATTTTGCTGCATATAGTTTTACCATTTTTTTAGTTTATCTGCTGTTAAGCATGCACATTTTTCATGCCTCTGTTTTCTGTAGATGCTGCTGGGTATGTACCGCTGCACAGATATTCCTGGAAAGTTTGTGTGGCAGCCAGGATCACTGACCCAGGCAGTCTCAAAAGGTTATTGGATTCTGCTGGAGGACATTGATCATGCTCCCTTGGACGTGGTGGGTGGCGAAAGCACAAAAACATAAAAAAATGGTCTTTTTTAGAAATGTTTCTGTTACGACTGTTAAAGTCTATAAAGTGTGGGTACTTAATTAAATACTGAGTTTAGATTAAATTGAGATTTAAAATTAGAGTTAGTAATGAGATTTAGATTAATTAGAGCTAATTACAGTTCATACATATCATACATATATGTGTATATATATATATTTATTAAATCATGCTCTTGTTGTTGTTTCTGTAGATATCAGTTCTGCTCCCTCTCATGGAGAACAAGAAATTGACAATTCCAGGACGTGAGGACTGCATTCAGATGGCCCCGTCATTCCAGTTTTTTGCGACACGAAGGTATATGATTTATTTCTGTGATGCAAATGCAAAATTGTCTTCAATATGCTAATAAGAAATATTCTAAGATAAATTTGTTAAAATCAGTTTAATAATGTTTTAATAATTAAAACCATTATTTTTAGGACATTTTACAGTGGAGGAGCCTGGCATCGACCACAGAGTTCACATGCTGCACTTCTGGACAAATACTGGAGTAAACTGCAGATTGGCAACATGAGCAGAGAGGAGCTTAAACAGGCAAGCTGTTCCCTAACACCAAATTAATTTTGTGCAAGTCCTAATAACATTTTTAATCTCTCAATTTGTTGCTCCGTTCAGGTCCTAATGAAGAAGTACCCTAACCTGGCAGTGGTGGTAGAGCGTCTTTTGGACATATACTGCCAGCTAACAGGAGACAAACATCAAACCAGCTCCAGCCCACAGGGTCCTAGTGCAGCACAAAACATATCAGATGAACACATCACATCACTGGAGGGCAGAGGCCTCTCACTGAGGTGACACTTTTCATCACATGAGAAAATATTTTAAATCATTATTGCTTAATAACAAAAAATATGCAGAAACTAATAGCGTGATTAATATAACATACTAATTCAAATTTATTTACTACAAACCATTTCATGCTAATTTAATCTTCTTTAAATTGTTAAAAATCATGTCAGATTTGTATTTGTGCAGTTTCTTTTAAAGGCCTGAGGGCATTTACAAATATCTCTGCATTGGGAAATGATACCGTAGACTTATCAATAAATAATGAGTGTCATTTAGGACCTCACCGTGTAACAAAGAGCTCAACTAAAGCAGTGACGCTACAATAAATCCCTTACTCCAGTGTTGCATTGGAGTTGATGTATCAGTCTGTGCCTGCCTGTTGTGTATTCGGGCCTCAGGCTGTTCATCAGCTTTCCACTGGACACTGCTGCAGTCAATGACACATCGATCTCTCTGTTCCCACTGTGGAACCCCAGCCAGAAACACGGTGTGAGATTCGGGCCAGGGCAAATCATTTATGTAACTAGCTTTGTATAATAGATCCCACACATCGATGTAGAGTGTCATACCTGTCTTGTAGAGGGTTTTTATTTTTTCTGTTCTCTGGAATATTCAAACCATTAATATTAGACAGTTTAAACAGATTAAACAGTATTTCTTGTAATCTGTTTTGTTTTCAAATTTTTTGATACTTGATACTAAGCCGTGAATATGCCTCCATTTTGAAGTTCTGAAAGTGTGTCAGATAAGAGGGCTATCCTGTCAGGAGAAGTTCAGTGGTGTGGAGACCCTGCTGTTACTAATCAATACGCTTCCACTTCCTCGCTCAACCGCCTACTTTGTAGAGACCCTAGATCAATACACTTCCACTTCCTCGCTCAGTCACGTCCTTTGTAAAGACCCTGGGTGAAGAATAATTTGAGCGGCCAGTCTGCCTACAGTCATGCTTCCTTACGATGTTTTGGTGACTGGATTCAAGTGGAAGTAAAAACAGTCATTTTGTGGAGTATTATTATACTGAAATAGCTGTTTTCTGTTTTAATACATTTTAAAATGGAATTTAGTCCTGTTGAATTGAAAAGTTGAATTTTCAGTGTCACGTTATCCTAGAGAAATCATTCTAATATGCTTAAGAAATATTTATCATTATTATCAATGTTAAAACAGTTGTGCCCCAACAGTTTGAAAAAATTCTAAAGAACCGTATTTATTTAAGTCTTTACGTCACCTTTGATCAATTTAATGCGTCACTCCTAAATAAGTGTTCGCTTCTTAAAAAAAAATCTTACCCCAGACTTTTGAACAATAGTGTGTGTATAGTCAAACCAAAATTTATTCAGACATTTCTCACATTATCACCGTTTATTCCCTATAGTCTAGGAAATGGTGATAAAATATGACAAGAATTTAGAGCTAAACTGTGACAGAACAAATTCATCTTGATAATGTCAGAAACTTTGATAGAAAGGTATGTAACAAAACATGGTCAAGAATTGCAAGAATGTTGGGGTATAATGTCACAGTTTACTTTATTTTGCTGTCCTCACTTACATAAATCCTGCACCCACTAGTTAAAAAAAATATCCAAAATTATATCTGGTGTCTGAATAATTTTTGGTTTGATTGTATGTATTATATTTTTAATCTTTCTGGTTATAAATTATCTGATTAAATATGAATTCTTGAGTTTGTTTTTTTTTTCCCCCAACAGGGACTTGCTGAAATGGTGCGAGAGAATCTGCTTAAATTTTGACAACTCTTGCGCTACCACAGCACAGAATGTGTTTCTGGAGGTGAGTGGCTGTAGTCACCAGCATTAATCTGTCACTCTCATTATTTCATTATTTATTTTTTGCTTGTTAGATTACATTATAGGGTTTACTATTAACAAAATGTTGAGAAAACAAGAACACTAATACTGAAAAACTGTGCTCTTATAAGTTAAATATTTTTTTTACCTTCAGGCTCTGGACTGCTTCACTGCCATGCTCTCCAAATCCGAGAGCAGACTCAAGATGGCAGAGATCATTGGCAGTAAACTCAACATATCCAAAGAGAAGGTAGGACTCTACACCAACGTGTTATCTCTATACTGACACAAACTATTGCATGGCCATGTAAAACCTGGAGATAACTGAGAGTTTTACAATTCCCTGTTAATGCTTACATTTATATTTTTGATTTCCAGGCCTGAAAAGGTCAAAGAAAATTTCGGTATACTTCTTCTAGTATCATATTGCTTGTTGTGAGAGCATGTTTAGAGTAAAACTTGCCTTGTTAGATACAATCAAAAATGACTTGGAAAAGATATGGAAATCCATTGGTCAAAAAGTGTGCAATACTACAATAATGGTTGAAAAGCACTGTGTATTTATTGAGACAAAATCTGCTCGAATATTGTCAATGTGACATTTCAGGCCCAGCACTTTTGCCAGATGTACCTGCCTGGAATCAATGTGACAGAGTTGGAGGTGACGGTGGGCCGCGCAATGTTACTCCGCAAGCAGAGCGACGCGGTGCGGCTGAGCATGTGAGATTGCATTATCATAAGCATAACCTTACTCATCCCCATTCATCTGTCTCGCTGTCTCTATCTGGCTTTTCCCCTTTCAATCTACTCTGTTACAAATGATGTAACTGCCGGTCTGGCTGTGCCAACATTGACCTCTGTGTGGAAGGCACCCTGCTGAGAAATTGAGTCAGTATGGGATTGATTGTTAACCGTACTGTTTAAGGCAGGGAATACAACAGCCTTGAGCATACCAGAGGTTGTGATGTATGTGAACACATTGATTTAAGGATATTGAGCATTGGAACAGAGTATAATATTGTAGCCTACATATTTGATGTGTATTTGCCCTACAGAGGCAGACAAACATTTGCCGCCACGCGGCCATCGTCCGTACTTTTGGAGCAACTCTCAGTTTGTGTCACTAAAGGGGAACCTGTCCTGTTGGTCGGGGAGACGGGCACAGGAAAGACCTCTACTGTGCAGTACCTTGCGGAAATGACGGGTAACACATTTGAACTAAACTGAGCGAGGTGATTTAACACTACATCATTGTTTATTTCCTGCTCTGTTCTACTGAATTCTTACAGGACACAGACTCAGAGTGGTCAACATGAACCAACAGAGTGACACGGCTGACTTACTAGGAGGGTGAGTAGACAAATGACAAGAAGTATGGGCAGTACAAATGTGGTGGAAGTTCTTTGCGAACTTGGTTTATTGCTGACCTTGATCTATGATGAATTTAAGGTATAAACCAGTGGACCAAAAGCTTATCCTCTTACCCCTGCGGGAGGCGTTTGAAGACCTCTTTTCCCAGACATACTCACGGAAACAGAACCTGACCTTCCTGGGTCACGTCCAAACCTGCTTCAGAGGCAAACGCTGGCAAGATCTTCTGAAGCTCATGGACCATGTCTGCAAATCAGCACTAACCAAGGAACTACATGACAAACCCAATGGTAGAAGTTCAAATCATTTACATCGCTCAATGATGTTTCTAAATTTTTTGTGTAAAATTAGGTTAAAGAAAAAGTTCACTTCCAGAACGAAAATTTACAGGTAATTTACTCGCCCCCGTCATCAAAAGATTTTCATGTGCTTCTTTCTTTAGTCATAAAGAAATTACGTTTTTGAGGAAAACATTTTAAGATTTCTCTCCATATAGTGGACTTCAATGGTGCCTGCGAATTTGAACTTCCAAATGCAGTTTAAATGCAGCTTCACGATTTCTCTAAACGATTCCATCCGAGTGAGAAGGGTCTTATCTAGCTAAACGATCTGTCTTATCTTGCAAAAACTCCCATCTCATTTTGTCCTCCAACTTCAAAATCACCCTACATCGCTGCAGATGTTCCGACCCAGTGTTTACAAAGTGAACGCGCAACGTCCTTTAAAAAAAAGGTAAAACAGTGATGTAGGATGATTTTGAAGTTGGAGAAGAAAATGAGATGGGAGTTATTCGACCTACCCTAACTGTCATGAACCAGAATACAAAGAGTGCATGCAGAGCTGGACAAGACGAGCTTTTGAGGTTAAAAAGTACATAAATTATAATTGTTTTTAGAAAATAACTAATCATTTCACTAGATAAGACCCTTCTTCCTCGGCTGGTATCGTTTAGAGCCCTTTGAAGCTTCATTTAAACTGCATTTTGCAAGTTCAAACTCAGGGGCACCATTAAAGTCCACTATATGGAGAGAAATCCTAAAATGTTTTCCTTAAAAAACATAATTGAAGAAAGAAAGACAAAAACATCTTAGATGAAAAGCAAATTATCTGTAAATTTTTGTTCTGGAAGTGAACTTCTCTTTATAAAATACTTTTGAGATATTGCTACATGATCTTTTTCTTTGTGTTTTTCTCATAGCTGCCTTGCTGCAGGAGCAATGGGAGGCTTTGGCTGTCAAACTCAGTCAGACGCAGGAACAGATTCGGGCCTGTGAATCCGCTTTGGTCTTTGCGTTTGTGGAGGTAATTGTCACTCCTCTCCACTCTTCTCTAAATCTCTTCCTTTCTCTTCTTTCTCTTGTTATCTCCTGTATGTTGTGACTGACTGTGTATCCACACAGGGGACTTTAGCTCAGGCTGTGAAGAAAGGTGAATGGATCCTGCTGGATGAGATTAATCTGGCTGCTGCAGAGACGCTGGAGTGTCTGAGTGGATTGCTGGAGGGCAGTGCTGGGTCACTGGTGCTGTTGGATCGAGGCGATACTGGTGAGTCCCAAACAGAGCGTCTTTTTGACAGTGGTATAGTGCAGTGTACATTAGAAATTTTCCAATGTCCTTTATTAAAAAAAAAAAAAAAGTGTTGAAGTTGATTAGTGGTTTATGAGTGTTTCAGGTTTATTTACTGTTCATGATGTCTTTCTGTGTAGAGCCTCTGGTTCGTCACCCAGACTTTCGCCTGTTTGCCTGCATGAACCCAGCCACCGATGTAGGCAAGAGGAACCTTCCACTGGGCATTAGAAACAGGTAAAAGGGCCTTGGACTTCTAATAAATATCTAACATATTTGTTTGAAAATGTCATATGTAATACACTGAAATGTATACATTCTTAAAGGGATAGTTCAACAAAAAAATGAAAATTCTGTCATTAATTACTCATCCTAATGTCATTCCAAACCGTAAGACCCTCGTTCATCTTTGGAACACAAATTGAGATACTTTTGATGAAATCGGAGTGCTTTCTGATCCTGCGTAGACAGCAACACAACTTGTTCAAGGCCCAGAAAGGTAGTAAGGATGTTAAATTAGTACACATGACATCAGTGGTTCAACCATTATGTTATGAAACTAAACATCAACAAAATAACAGCTTTATTCAGCTTTATTTTAAATATGTCCTTACTACCTTTCTGTGCCTTCAGTTTGGTAGCTACACTGCTGTCTGTGCAGGGTCAGAAGACGCTCTGATCTCATAAAAAATATCTAAATTTGTATTCTGAAGATGAACGGTCTCACAGGTTTGGAAACACATGAGGGTGAGTAATTAATGAGAGAATTTTTATTTTTGGGTGAACTATCCCTTTAAACGTTCAAATCTTTTCTGGGAACACTATATGTGTTTATATGAAGTTGATGTATTTGTGTTTATGTATCAGATTTACAGAGTTGTATGTGGAGGAGCTGGAGAGTGAGAGTGATTTACGAATCCTGGTCTCAGACTACCTCAAAGGCCTTAACTTGAACAGAGGCATCATCCATGGAATCATCAGGTTTGTTCACAGTTCTTCAGTAGGTCTCCAATGCAAACTGACTTTCGTTTGGGGCAGTCGTGGCCTAATTGTTAGAGAGTCGGACTTCTAACCCAAAGGACTCTGGGAATGTGTTTGTGTGTGTGTGTGGACGTGTGTGTTCACTATACTCACTGCTGTGTGTGTGCACTTGGATGGGTTAAACGCAGAGCACAAATTCTGAGTATGGGTCACCATACTTGGCCACAATTCAAGTCCTTTTCCTCTTCCTTTACTGAAACAGCTTTTTGCATTTTGATCCACAGTTTATAAAAGATCATTGGTAGCCAATAGCACAACCATTATAAAACAAATCAGCATTTCTTGATAATATTAAGGATGTTTCAAATGTTGTGACATTGCTTGTTTTTATGTAACAAATATGGTTTTTATCCCTAGCAATGTAAAATATGCAACATGTTTATCTCTTTGCTTAGGTCCTGTACTAAAAGACAGTTTTGATGTGCCTCTATATTGATTCTTTTAAAAAAAAATCTTCCCTGCTTTCCCCACAGTTTTTATTTGGCTGTTCGTAAGGAGGCTAACACTCGGCTAGTGGATGGTACGGGTCACAAACCTCACTACAGCTTGCGTACTCTGTGCCGAGCTCTGAAGTACGTGGCCTCTGACCCCTGCTTCAACATCCAGCGCTCCCTCTATGAGGTAATATATTTGTCCTCCGCGTTTCTGCCTGAATATTATGAGTGAATATTTGGAGAGTGTGACACATAGTGAGTTGTGTATGTTGCAGTAAGGGTGTGTTACATGTTGCCATATTGAAACATGAATGTTTTTCTGTTCATGTAAAGACACATGAACTTGACTTTGCCTGGTGCATGGATGTTTCACATTGTGCCTACAGTAGAAGTGAGCAGCTTGATAAAATAAACTAGCCTTGTTGTTTTGCTGCATCATCATTATGAATGATGCTGTCTTCACCGCAGTGTGTGACGTTGCTACGCTTGTAATCTACACAGCTTGATTGGTTATAATGGAAGCAATCTAGTTTTGTTACGTCACAACACACTGCTCTCATACAATGTAGACTGAATGTCAAAGTCCCACTGGCATTATACAGAATTCAGTAACAACTAGACTACCAAAATTCAAAAGATTTTGAACAGTAAGGTGATGTTTTTTAAAAAAAAGTCATTGTGTTCATGTTTTTAAAAAAAGTCTCTTCTGCTCACTAAGCCTGCATTTATCTGATCCAAGTACAGCAAAACCAGTACAATTTTGAAATATTTGTACTATTGAAAAGAACTGTTTTCTATTTGAATGTATATTTAAAATGTAATTTATATCTGTGATTTCAAAGCTGATTTTTTAGCATTATTATTCAGTCACACGATCCTTTAGAAATCATTCTAATATTCTGTTTTGCTGCTCAAAAAAACATGTATTATTATTATTATGTTGATAACAGCTTTCTTTGATGAATAGAAACTTCAGAAGAACTACTTTTATCTGTGTTTATCATCACTTTTGACCAATTTAAAGCATCCTTGCTGAATACAAGTATTAATTTCTATAATTTCTTTCCCCCTAAAAAGTATGTGAATGGTATAATGTATAATGTTACAAAAGATTTTTATTTCAGATAAATGCTGATCTTTGGGGGAAATAAATGTGCTTAACTGTTTTAAATATTGAGAATAATAATAAAAAATGTTTCTTAAAGAGCAAATCAGCATACTAGAATGATTTCTGAAGGATCATGTGACATCGAAGACTGGAGTAATGATGCTGAAAATTTAGCTTTGATTACAGAATAAATTACATTTTAAAATATATTCAAATAGAAAGCAGTTATTTTAAACAGTAAAAATATTTCACAATATTACTGCTTTTGCTGTATTTTGAATCAAATAAATGCAGGCTTGGTGAGCTGAAGAAACTTTCTTAAAAAAAAAACATAGTTCAAAAAATTTTGATTAGTAGTGTACTCGACCAGTCTCGACAGTACACTGTATTTTGGAGTTTATTTACTGATATCCGTCCACTCCATATAGGTTTACAGCTTTTGCAGGTCATAAATTTGCTATTGTAGGAGCATTCATCAATACAGTAAACTTATTTAAAAACAGGTTAGTTGTTGTTACATTTGTGGGTTTCTTCAATCTTCAGCAAATTTGTCTAATTAACAAAATTTTTAATTTCCTTTTTTTATTATGGGCAACTGGGTTGTTTAAAGCTTAAAGACTTAAGCAGTTTCTTTCGTCATCATTTGTTGCTGCTCATCATTGACCAGCTTCATTTATCATAGTTAAGGCAACCAGTTTTATACCAATCATATGATAAAGTGTTCTATATTTTTTTTGTGTTGGGCATAAACAGTAGTCATTTGAATAAGAAAGTGTGTTACGTGTGCATTGTGTAAAAATAAAAACACCAAGTAAAGTATATTCAAAATCTTTTGCAGGGTTTCTGTCTGAGTTTTCTCACTCAGTTGGATCGTAGCTCTCACCCCGTTGTGCAGAAACTGGTGTGTCAGTACATACTAGGAGGAAATGTCAAATGTCTGAAACAGGTAATCATTTCAGAGCTACACTTGGACACTTTGATCCATGCAAATGTTTTTTTAAAGCGATAGATAGATGTGCTTTATGTAAAAATGATCCTGTGCTCTGTCTTCAGCCAATCCCACAGCCAAAGGACCGTGTGTGTTTGCAGATAGAAGAGTACTGGCTGAGTCAGGGTGACAAGGAGCCTGCTGTAGACCCCAGTTACATCCTCACACCCTCCGTCAAGCTCAACCTGAAAGATCTGGCACGAGTAGTGTCCGCCGGGTAGGAAAACCCACCACTAAAATGTCCCCTGTGATGTTTTGTAGATCAATCCCTCTGTCGATACATATGGCATATGCAGCATCTCTCTGTGTGCATTTGTCTGTGGGAGGGTTTGTAACTGTTGTAAGAGATGTTTTTCACTTTTAGTTCTTTGGGAAGTAATGATAATAACGACTGATTTGTTTTTCTGTTTTGGTACCATTTGTCTGGGACAGTTCAGGCTTAGTGATTGATTTCTCTATCTATAATATAAAGGTGACTTCAGGACTCTTTGGGCACCAACCTTTTTCACATCAGATTAAATGATCTCCAACTTTTTCTGTACCTTTCTGGGCCAAATCAGAGAAACCCCACACTTTTATATTTCTATATTGCTTATCTGTTTTTTATCTGTATGCAAGTAGAACAATATTCATTACATAATAGGAATCATTTCCCACCATTTTTATAGTTTCTTCTATAGAAGACTTACATTTTCTTTCCTCTGTTTTTGTGTGTTGTTTCGGTAATTAGCATCCATCCAGTGCTCATTCAAGGAGAAACGTCTGTAGGAAAGACAAGTCTGATAAAATGGCTCTCAGCTGCCACAGGAAACCAGTGTGTGCGAATCAATAACCATGAGCACACCGATATCCAAGAGTACATCGGCTGCTACTCCTCTGATGAGCATGGCAAGCTTGTCTTCAAAGAAGGTAAATACACATTAGTATGAAAATGTACAAGTATATGAATCTCTTATAATGTTTACATTGCCGTCCATTAACATAATCATGTTTTATTTAAAAAAAATTGTGTAAATGCATAAAAGCTGAGGCATAAAATTGAAGACCCTTGACTTATGCTAATGATAATATTGAATTCCAAACATTCACTGTCATGTCAGATGTTAAATGAGATCATTGTCTCTGTAATGTTTAGTTCAGTGTTCGATTGACCTTATGTTTATGTCATGTTTTCATGTTAACAACACGTATGTTTTATTTTTCCCCTGAAGGCGTGCTGATCGATGCCATGCGAAAAGGTTATTGGATCATTCTAGATGAATTGAACCTTGCCCCTACTGATGTCCTCGAGGCTCTGAATAGATTGCTGGATGACAACCGGGAGCTCTTCATCGCTGAGACACAGGAAGTGGTCAAAGCTCACCCCAGATTCATGCTCTTTGCCACCCAGAATCCTCCTGGGCTTTACGGGGGCAGAAAGGTCTCTTGAATGCATTTTTAAAACTATCACCTGACCTTTTGTAAACTGTAATTTGCAACAGTGTGAGAACTAATTAGTATGTGCTTGTTTTGATATTACTGCTTGAGAAGGGCTGAATATTAATGCACTTAATTAATTCTGTCTATACATCCTGTGGGATCTGATCCATGTGTCTTTCATTTTTTATAGGTTCTGTCTCGAGCGTTTAGGAACCGTTTTGTGGAGCTGCATTTTGATGAGCTGCCCAGTGTAGAGCTTGAGAACATACTGCATCAGCGCTGCAGTTTGCCTCCGTCCTACTGCTCCAAACTCATCAAAGTCATGCAAAACTTGCAGGTGCACATCTTATTTTGTTACATCACTTCTTAAGAATCTAGTTTAAGAAGTTCATGATTATATTTTTTGAAATTCCGGTATTTTTAACAGTCCTTACGTAGAGGATCCAGTGTGTTTGCTGGGAAACATGGGTACATTACCCTAAGAGACCTGTTTCGCTGGGCTGAACGCTATAGGCTGGATGAGCAGAATGACACCTCGCGTGATTGGTTACAACATCTGGCAGATGACGGTAACATCCACTGACAAACCTTTGACCCCCATGGAGTAAAAGAAATAAAATATGCCCCCTACAGTTCAAATGTTTATCTTATGTCTATTATGTGCACCAAGGCTGCATTTATTTAGTAGTTAAACAGTTATATTGTGAAATAATATTATTAAAATTCAAAAAGACTTTTTCTTTTGAATTTTTTTTTTTATTCCTATGATGGCAAAGCAAAATTTTCAGCAGCCATTAATTTAGTCATCAGTGTCACATGAACCTTCAGAAACCATTTTGGTGTCGGCGCTGGTGGCCTTGTGGGAGGACCTTTTCCAATCCCGCCCCCTCACTTCTCTTTCTGTCAGCTATGATATGTCCTATTGTAATAAAGGCAAAAAGGCCAAAAATAAATCTAAAAAATACGAAAAATAATTTTGGTGCTCAAGAAACACTAAACCGTGGTGCTTTTGTTTAGGATTCAGTTAAAAAAAAATCTGACGCCAAATGGTTCAAGATTTCAAAATGTAGTAATCATTGTGTTCATTCTTTCAGGCTACATGCTGTTGGCCGGTCGTGTCAGGAAGCCAGAGGAAGCGCTTACCATCCAGAACATTTTGGAGAAGCACTTTAAAAGGACTGTGAACCCAGATGCTCTTTTCTCTGAATCCCAGGTCACCTCTCAGTTCAGTGAGTTTTTAAGCACAAACAGAGGCACACCGCATTCTGACATCAGGTCGATGACTTTCAATTACTAATGTTGTTCTCACTGGTTGTTCCATTGCCTTATCACATAAACAAATACCAGTAGTACTGCACAGTTTAATGACAGTCCCTAGTAAGGCATCTTATTAACCCTCATTTCAGCCTGTTTTTTTATAATACAGTTATTAAGTGTGAGTTTATCGATTTTATCTTGTGATGCTCAATTCCATGTATGCAGATGAGTTAAGAAGGCAAAGTATTTTACATGAAATGTTAAATTCTTGATTCTGGTGCTTATCTAAAGATCATTTTGATTAGCTCACTTTATAACTAATGGCCAGATTGATTGTTTTGGCTGGCTCAGTTTGGTATATTGATGGTTGTTGATGGCTTGGCTCTTGGCAGGCCCTTTTGTGGACAGTATTGCGGGTGTCCCCGAAGAGTTCGGTCATGTGGTGTGGACCCAGGGCATGAGGAGACTGGCTGTGCTAGTGGGACGAGCACTACGTTTTGGAGAGTCTGTCCTGCTTGTCGGGGACACGGGGTAAGCTCCTATCATCCCTAGATGAACCTGAATGAGAGGGTTGAAAAATTTGACCTTATGACTATGTTGTAGTAGGTGATTCTTTACATCTAGATGGTTATCTTAGAAATACTTGCTAAACATATTTTCAACAGTACTGTCATTTTAAAGACCTAATGAAACTGAAATGAGAGTTTTGTGGCTTTTGTCCCATGTCTGTTGGCTTTGACACATCGTAAAGTTAAACATAAACATAAAATGACACGTTGCACTTGGCGTTTCCTATTTTTTATTTACAATCAAATGCCAACCCTATGGTCATTTTTATACTGAATATGCATTTTTCTTGTTAATCCATGCTCTAAAATGTTTTATCAGGTAGAAAATCATAATTCTTATCCAGAAAATTACAAAAAATTGAAATATTCAAATATCATTGTAAATGTAGTGGACAGATAAAGACAACTATTGACAATTTGAGGGCCTTAACTAGTGCTGTCATACGATTAATCGCAAATAATTGCATCCAAAATAAAAGTTTTTGTTTACATAATAAATGTGTGTACTGTGTATATTTATTTTGTATATTTAAATACACACACACACACACACATGCATGTATATATTTAAGAAATATTTGTTATCTTTATATATTAAATTATTTAAATATAAATATATACAAGTAAATACATGGAAATATTTTCAAAATCTATACTGTATGTTTGTGGATTTACATATTTACATGTGCACACACATATTTTGGATACGATTAATTGCGTTTAATTGTTTGACAGCACTGGATTCAACAGAAAAAAAATGTCAGCATAGTAAACTAAATTTGCCTTTAAAACCTAAAGTGTTTTCATTTGTTCCTGGTATATAATTCATCAGATGACAGAAGCTCAGTTGGTTTACATTTTTTTCCTCGCCCCTTTCTGCAGCTGTGGTAAAACCACCATTTGCCAGCTGTTTGCTGCGTTAGCCTGTCAGAAGTTTTTCTCCGTGAACTGCCACTTGCATATGGAGACGTCTGACTTTCTGGGAGGCCTCAGACCTGTCCGTCACACGGGAACCCAACAGGTAATATTTAGAGTTTAAAAAAGCTTACTCAGCTTACAGCTTATTCATCAACGCTGTTTTTGATTTGACATGAATTTATAATGTTTCAGGCTGATGCGGAGGACGGCCGTCTGTTTGAATGGCATGATGGACCTCTGGTCTTGGCGATGAAACAGGACGGCGTCTTTCTAATGGATGAGATCTCGCTGGCAGATGACTCTGTGCTTGAAAGACTCAACAGGTGTGAATTTCACACTCAGTGTCCTCACACTGACAGCTCATTAACAGAGTGTTTACATTTTGATTTTCATCTCAGTTTTTGTTGTCAGTTTTTGTTTAACAACTTATGTTGTTTATATGTAAAATGATATGAAAATGTGCCCCAAATTTTTAACTACTTCACAACAAAAAGACAATAAGAATCAAGAATCTTTGTACGTAAGATCTAGATATTGGCATATCTGATGTCTAAAGTGATTATGTGACTGTATGTGTGTTCTGTGCAGCGTGTTGGAGACTGAAAAATCTTTGGTGCTGGCAGAGAAAGGCAGCGGAGATGACAATGATGTTGAACTGATCATTGCTGGGAAGAAGTTCCGGCTTGTCGCCACCATGAACCCTGGAGGTGATTTTGGAAAGAAAGAGGTCAGTACATGGAAAATTAGCATGGCTGAGGAGCATTTTGTTGAGATTATAAAATATTCTCTAAAGATTAGTAGCAATAGTGAAATAAGTGGATTTTGTTTGCATGGATGAAACAAGCAAGCAGTGGCACTGATGTGTTTGCGTATGTACAGCTGTCTCCAGCACTCAGGAACAGGTTCACAGAGATTTGGTGTCCCCAGAGCAACAGTCGTAATGATCTAACGCAGATCATCCAACACAATCTGCGGCCTGGACTCTCTCTGGACCAGCATGACCACCAAGGTGAGTCACTCTGCACAGAGCAATCAATTATAAAAAGCCTTATTTTACACCCTTTGAAATACTTTGATTGCTGGATTATACAATCAAAGAGCTGTGTATAAATGCCACTTAGCTACATAGATGTTTGTTGTCCCTGGCAGTCAATCTCCTACACTGTTTTAGTCTAATCATTTACCTTTCTCAGGTAAAGACATAGCAGAGCTCATGTTGGATTTCATCGACTGGTTGACCAATCAGGAGTTCGGCCGACGGTGTATTCTTAGCGTACGAGACATTCTGTCATGGGTGAACTTCATGAACACAGTATGTGAGCGGGACGAGGACGGCTTCATGACCATGGGGGAGCTGGAGGAGGAGGAACCAGAATGGGACCTTAGATTGGACACCGTAACAGCCTTTATTCACGCTGCATGCCTTGTGTACGTGGATGGAATTGGCTCAGGTAGGAGAGAGTAAACGCAACCTATATTTTTCATGTTTTGGTACCCAATTACTACCAAAATGAGTAAGAAAACTGCATTATTCATGTTTTGGTACCCATTTACCACCAAAACAAGTAAGAGATACCGCTGTTTAAAGTTTGGGGTCAGTAAGATTTTTTTCAAATGTTTTCCTGTGATTGCAAAGCTGAATCTTCAGCAGCCAGTACTTCAGTCTTAACATGATTTCAGAAATCATTCTAAGATATATATATGTAATTTTTTTAATGTTGAGAACTGTTCTGCTGCTTAATATTTTTATAGAAACCAATAAACATTTTTTTCTGCTTTTTATGATTCTTTGATAAGTAGAAAGTAACAAAAAAACATCATTTATTTGAAATAGAAATAATGTGTAACAATTATAAATGTTTTTTGATCAATTAAACGCATACTTGTTGAATAGAAATATTTATTTCTTTTAAAAAAGGGAAATCTTACTGACCCCAAACCTTTGAACTGTAGTTTATGTATTTAATTTTACAGATCTAATATCCCTTACCATACTAGTTAAAGGAATAGTTAACCCCAAAATGAAAATTTTGTCATCATTTACTCACCCTCGTGTCATTCCAAACCTGTATAAGTTTCTTTCTTATGTTGAACACAAAAAAGATATTTTGAAGAATTTTGAAAAACCAAACAGTTTTTGGTCCCCAGTGACTTCCATAGTAGGGAAAGAAATACTAATACTATTACCAGCATTCTTTAAAATATCTTCTTTTGTGTTCAACATAAGATAGAAACTCATGCAGGTTTGGAACAACATGAGGGTCTTAAAGGGGGTCTTATTTCTTAAAGGTATAGTTAAATCCAAAATTCTTCTTTAAAGCTTAATTATTTTTCTTCATGGTATCAGGAACCACAGTGTCGGCAGCAGAGAATGCCCTCATAGCACGGAAACTGAGTATGGAGTACCTGGAGAAGCGACTAAGCAGAATTACAGAGCTAGATGAGGAGATGCAGGATGCGCTCAGAGTCTACGACACCAGTGTCCCCAGAGAACCCCAGTGGGGTGAAGACTTCTTTGGCATTGACCCCTTCTACATTGCTGCAGGTGAGGAATCGACTAAAATATAAAAGTACATAATAAAGCTGGGTGGAGTTAGCAATTATTGTTATCAAATCATTTCTCAGATAGGATTTTTGAGTTCTGTTTGCTACATATGGTTTGATCTACCAACAGGTCCTGAGAGTGAGGGCAGGAGTCTGTCGGACTACGCTTTGAGTGCGGGCACCACTGCAGTGAATGCTCAGAGGATACTACGGGCACTGAAGCTTCAGAGACCCATACTTCTCGAAGGCTCGCCTGGAGTGGGCAAAACCAGTCTGGTCGCTGCCCTTGCCAAGGCCTCTGGGAACCATCTTGTCAGGATCAACCTGTCTGAACAAACTGTATGTCAGATTTGCTTAAGTATTGCTTTGTAGAACAGTGTTTAATTGATATTTTATAACTCTTAACAATGCAGTGACAACCTTTTTTGACAGGTGGAAAAAAGGCATGTTATATAAATGAGTGTTTTTAATTCATTGTGATGTCCTCTATGCACAGGATGTAACGGATCTCTTTGGGACAGACCTGCCAGTAGAAGGTGGGAAAGGAGGGGAGTTTGCATGGCGTGATGGTCCTCTCCTTGCAGGGCTGAAGGCTGGACATTGGATCGTCCTAGATGAGGTACAGATACATGTGTTTAACTCTTTCTTTTTATACAGCAATGGTAACTATAAAAAACTTCCTCATATTAGTTGAGTAGCTTTAATGGCTGTTGTTTTTTCTTCCTCTTATCGCTACAGCTGAATCTGGCCTCTCAGTCAGTGCTGGAAGGTCTAAATGCTTGCTTTGACCATCGTGCTGAGATTTACATCCCTGAGCTGGGCATGCGCTTTCATGTTCAGCATGAGAAGACCAAGATCTTCGGCTGCCAAAACCCTTTCACACAGGGAGGAGGACGCAAAGGCCTTCCCAAGTCCTTCCTTAACAGGTTCACTCAGGTAACTTAGAACAAATGCTTTTTCCCCCATCTTTGTTTTTTCAAACTTCACATCTGGTTGAGGATATGGATCTGCATTCTGTAATTTTCTCATTCAGGTTTATGTGGATGCGCTAACCAACGAAGACATGCAGTTCATTGGTGACTCTATTTTTCCTAACATTGACAATGCAATCATCTCAAAAATGGTGCAGTTTAGTAACCGGGTAAGTGGACGACACTTAATGTCTGTTGCTCTTTTAATTGACATTTGAAGATTGATTTTTTTTATTTATTATTATTATTATTTTTTTGGTTTCCTAAGCTTGTCCAAGAAGTGACTGTTGAAAGGAAATGGGGCCAGAGAGGAGGACCATGGGAGTTTAATCTCCGTGACCTGTTCCGTTGGTGTCAGCTGATGCAGACAGACCAATCACCAGGCTTCTTTAACCCTGGGCAACATGTTGGACTTGTGTATGCAGACCGCATGAGGACAGAGGCAGACAAGGCTCAGGTAGTCACACTAATTTCAATACAATATATCATTAATTTTTGGGAGACATTGTTCATCAGTAATATATGTTCTGTCTTCAGGTGTTAGCAGTGTTTAGGAAGGTGTTTGGAGAAGACTTTGAGCCATACATGGGCTCCAGGCAGTTCCACATCACACCTTTGAACCTGCAGGTTGGTCAGACTAAAATAAAATAAAATAAAATAAATAAAAAAAGTTTAATTTCCTAATTAATATTATAATATGTAGTTCTTGATTCTTGCGATTAATCGCATTCAAAATAAACATTTTTGTACGTATTATATCTTTGTGTACTGAGTATATTTACTATGTGTATATAAATACATACACATGCATATATATTTAAGAAAAATGGTATGTTTATGTATTAAATATATTTATATATAATATTAATTATATGAATGCAAATATATACATGTAAAAACATCTAAATATTTTCAAAATACATACTGTATGTGTGTCTTCATACATACATAATAAATAAATAAATAAATAAATAAATATATATATATATATATATATATATATATATATATACGATGAATAATCGTTACCTAGCACTTTAATTGATTGAAAGTATTAAAATAAAAATATATTAGTAAAGTATTATAAATATATAAATAATACATAATATAATATAATATAATATTAATACTCTTTTATTTCCTATTTTTTTTATTGGATTTTAATAATTGTATAATGTAATATAATATAGTTAAGTTTACTCATTTTGAACATTTCATAAACTGATAATTCAAAGAGCTTTACATTAAAAATGATTTAAAAATATTCATAAGTCATAAAAAGGTACAGAAAATCATTGAAAGAATTAAAGGGATTAAAATAAAAAAATATTAGTAATAATATAATATAATCATAATTGTTTAGCATAAATAATTTTTCATGGCTTTAATTATGATATATTTTTAATGGATTTTTAATTATTTTAATCCTTAATCTGTTATCTATAATAAAATTAATCAATTATAAAAGTCTTAAGAAACCTTGGTGTATCAAAATATTTCTTTCTCTCTTTCACACAAACACAGTTGGGTTACTCAGTCCTGCAGCGTAGTGGAGGGGCACCTATTGCTCTGGACCCTCCTTTGTCGATTACCCATCATTCGTTGCGTCCCCTGGAAGCTCTGATGAAGTGCGTAGAGATGGGGTGGATGGTCATACTGGTGGGACCTACTGCGAGTGGAAAGAGCAGTCTAGTGCATCTGCTTGCACTGTTAACTGGACACAGACTGAGGGTCATGGCCATGAACAGCGCCATGGACACAACAGAGCTGCTGGGTGGCTTTGAACAGGTCAGTTGAAAATGACAGACAAACTGATTATTTCACTTACCTTATTTAATGCGTTGTCATTAACTTGGTAATTGTTTTTAGGTGGACATCATACGGCCGTGGCAGCAGGTCTTGGAGAGCATGGACTATGTGGTTGCAATGGTGACCAGACGAGGTCTGATGTCATTGGACGGGGCGGTGCAGGACACTGAGTTTCTGTTGAGCACGTGGAGCACTTTCCGCCGCTGGCTGAGAGAGGAGGGTCTGGACACCACAGAGGGCATGGTTACGTTTGAGGCTTTGAACAAACTGGAGGTCATTATTGTTCTGCTGCACAAACTCAACACTAAACTCAAAGTCTTAACAGGTAAGGACACTACACTACATCAGACTGAGTATATGTCTTCTAGGTGCCTTTTAAACTTAAACATTTGGTTTTCTGAGACATTTGGATTTGAGTTTGAGTAAGAATGAGTTGAAAATCATCAGTATAAATAGGTTGAAAATTGCTTTTTAGATATTTATTTTTAATTTTAAATAAATAAATGTAAAATAATATAAAAAAAAAATTACAGTACATATAAAAGATGTCATTTTTACTGGAAATCGGTAATGTAAAATTATGTAAATATTAGGGATGCACCGAAACGTATCGGCCGAAATGCTTGCGCGTTTTGTCAGTAAAGCCGGTAATTCACACTGATAATGAACATGGATTTGCGCAGCTCGTCAGTGAACAACGGCTGTGTGTAGTATATACGGCTCAACGTGAAATCACGCACCTGATGGCATTTACCGCTGATTACAGAACCGGCTTTACTGACAAAACGCGCAAGCATTTCGGCCGATACGTTTCGGTGCATCCCTAGTAAATATAAAATACATTAAAATTAATAAAAAAGAAATTCATACTTTGAGCCTTGTAATCTGTTTAAAAGAGTTTAAGTGTCATCTAATCTCTGGTTATCTATCGCAGACATGTCAAAGCTGCAGATGGACTTCACTCTACTGAAGGAGCGTTTGGCTCAGATGCAGGACGGCTGGACTCATGGTGGCTTTGAGTGGCTGGATGGTACATTAGTTCAGGCATTGCAGGCTGGAGACTGGTTACTCATGGACAACGTCAACTTCTGCAGGTCAGATTTTTTTAAACATAGTTTTTTAAATGCTCAAGATGCTTAAAGGAGTAGTTCACTTCCAGAACAAAAATGTACAGATAATCTACTCACCCCCTTGTCATCCAAGATGTTTATGTCTTTCTTCAGTCATTAAGAAATTGTTTTTTCTTTATGACTCAGCCTACTAAGAAGGGTCTTATCTGGCGAAACGATCGGTTATTTTCTAAAACAAATGACAATTTATTTACTTTTTTCAACCTTGAACACTAGTCTTGTCTGTGGGAACTCTGCGTATTCCGATTCATGACAGTTAGGGTATGTCGAAAAACACCATCTCATTTTCCTCTCCAACTTCTTTGGAGTTGAGTAAATTAGTTTAGTAAATGATTCAATGACACGTTTATAACACAAAGTCACTCACTTGTAGCCTACCCACTGAATTAGCACTAATCAACACTCATTACTAAAAAAAAAAATAAAAAAAATGTTCTAAATGAGCTATGTGTTACAGCCCTTCAGTGTTGGATCGACTGAACGCCCTTCTGGAGCCTGGTGGGTCATTAACAATTAATGAACGAGGAATCATTGATGGAAGCACACCCACCATCACCCCCCACCCTAACTTCAGGTACGAATCTCATCCTGAACCAACATCTCATCCTACTAATCTGTGAATCTCACTGCCTTTGCTTAATCCTATTTCACTGTGTTTTTCAGGTTGTTCCTCACCATGGATCCCACACATGGGGAAATCTCTCGAGCCATGAGAAACCGAGGTGTTGAGATCTACATTCCGGGCGAGCACGAGGGCGTGTGCTGGGACACTCTGGATCTAAAGATGGTGTTACACACCCTGGGTGTGACGGGAGATTGCGTGTGCGACCTGCTTATCTCCATTCATTCAGAAATCAAGAACACCATATGGGGTGAGTCCGAGATTGGATCAAAAACCTTGATAGAGTTATTAGCTTTTCTTTATTTTTATTTGTGTTTATTTTAAGATGTTTTAATGGATATTCTCTCTTTAATGTCCTCTAGACTCACCTGCATCATCCATGTCGTCTCTGCTCCATGCTGCGTCTCTGCTGTCTGGTCAGCTCCAGAGAGGAGTTGATCTGCCCAGTGCCCTTCTGCAGGCCTGTGGAGAAGCATATGCTTTCTGTCAGCGCACCACTGCTAACCAGCAGGTACATGGATGTTTTCCATAAACCACGACAAGCTAAAGTGCCATAAAATTATGACACATCAACCTCACCTCTCATTTCCTGTCTCAGCTGGCTCAGGAAGTCATTGAAAGGCAGTTGGCAGTGCTGGACTCTGAGGACTGGGGCAGTGGGTTGCTGTGTGCAGGCGTGTGGCCAGACCGCATCCCCTCAGCCTTACTGTCCACTGAGGACTCGTGTTTCTCCAATGTCCAGAGAGACGGACAGGTCTTGCTGTACTGCCTCAACACCCTCAGTCTTTATGGAAAAAGGTCAGAACTACACTGTACATACAGATCATTTTGTATTGTCTCATAGGTTGTTAATGAGATTCTAATAATTTTTTTTGCCATGAAAGTTATTCAGTGTTTAATTTCTGTTTTACTTTATTTCCCATTCCCATATTTTTTTGTTCATTTTTAAAGCATTTCATAAACAACGTTTATTTATTTATTTATTTTTAAGTTTTAGTTCAGTTGTAGTTTTTAGGTTATTTTTTCTAGTTTCAATGTTTTTTGCATATTTATTTATTTATATATTTTATTCTATTTTATTTTAGTTGTAGTTTTTTTTCTTTTTAGAGCTGCTGAAGTGTCTTATATCACTCAAAACTTTTTCTTTTACTGAAATCATTTGAGCTCAAACCAATATTTTTCAGGAATCGTCCACTGAGCCTGGTTGACCTTCAGAGGGCAATGCAGAGCGGTGCTGTGCTGGACGGGCTGCAGTTTTCTGGAGGTGGAGGACTGGATGGTGGAGCTGAGAATACACTGTGCCTCCTTCCAACAGCAGTTAAAATATTGACAGAAAGAGCTTCTCACAGCGACTGGGTCCTCAGAACCAGCTGGCTCTCACACCTTACCAAAACTTACAAACATGCACCAGGTAGGCTGTATTGAAAAAAACAGCCCTTTTAATGTGTTTAATAAAGCTTGTGTTGTCCTGAGGTCATATTTGAGTCCTGAAAACTTACTTGTGTTTGCAGATGCAGCTCTGATGCAGTTGGAGGCAGGATGCACAGCGCTAAAAGCCGTATTCAGCAGCAAGCTAATTGGCAAAGGCAAATGTCTGGCAGAGCTCTTGCAACCACACAGCACAGGTAACGTATACATATTCGTATATATACACACTTAAAGACCACTCACTTGAAATAATAATCAGCTTTGTTTTCTTGACCTTGGTTTAATTGTGCATGAATAATCAGTGACTGTTATAGCTGTCTTTCATAATATCCGGGTACTGAGACTTGTATGGCTTAATATAACGTAAATTATGTCTCTTATTGAAATATGTAGTAGGAACCCCATTAAATATTCACTTACTATACATATTTTGGACTATGGGGGCACCATTATTTTGATGATGTAAAATGGTTGCACTCGGTGAGCTGCTGGTGCTACCTGTTGCTATTTTTACCGCAACACAACCCGGAAAATGAAATACTGATACGGTGACCACAGCTACTGAAAGAGCTTACAGGTGGTGATTGATATAAGCGTAGACTCAAACCAAATGCCGTACCATCGATTTTCCCCACAAGGAGTCTAAACGCCCCCGGATATTGAGTGAAATCCGCACTGAGAAACTCCTTCAGTGGCTGAAGCATCATGACAAACGTCAGCATGTTTACATCCCGCCAGGATGCCATCTAGGGTTTAATGTCTCTGCTGTTTGTAAGCTCTTTCAGTAGCTGTGGTCTACTAAAAGCCTCAAAGGCATCAGGGCTAAAGTGGAGAGAACCAAGACGCGGGTCTTTAGGAAGTTTTATTCGTCCACAGGCATCTTCCCATTCTTTTCTCCTCCTCTTATCACTGGGAAAACCAGTGAAGACTTACATTGCTTCTCTTACTGCCCTTCAGCTGAAAATTACTTCCAAAAGCCACACAATGTGGCATCGTATTAGTATAAAAATAATGGCACCCCTCATAGTCCAAAATATGTGTAAAACGATGTGGATTTTTCAAATAACGTCAATTTTTTATGGGTTTTCTACCTCATATTTCAGGAGGAGACATCATTTATGTTACATTAAGCCAAACAAATCTTAATACCCAGTTGTTGACTTGTGGAGTTACTAAATTCTTTCTTCACCAGATGACTACAGGATTCTGATAGATATGCGGTGGAACAAGCAGTACTTGGACATTTTGGCCAACACCTGCAACTTTGAGGATGAGGAGAGATACATGGAATTCATGGAAGCGCTAAATGCCGTTGCCAACAGGTAAGTCCGTATAATTTTTACTACAAAAATATTTAAGTAAAATTGAATATGTCTAGAAACGAATGTTTTATGTTTTGAAAGAATCACATTGCTGATGGACCGAGAGGAGAGAGCAGCTATTAACGGCAGTGCTGGAAACAGCTCGCCTCATAACAGTGCCCTTAGGCTGGCCACTGCCTTCTCGAAAGGTACGCGCACTCCCACAGTCTTGTTAAAATTGCACCTTTGATATTAGAAGACATTTCTTTATTAAAGTCTGGGTAGATGTCACTATTCACATTTTAAAACTGGATTTTATAGGCACGGTTGACATTGGCCACCTGCCTCATCCAGTGTTGGTCCACCTGCGCTCATTCTTCGATCTGTGGGATACATTCGTATTGCAAGCTGTGCAGTCGGGCCAGCCATACATCTCTGACCACCTCATGTTTGAGGTCAGAACCTTATTCCTCAAAATATTTTATGAGTATATTCTTGCTGCTCTATTCTGCAGTTGGTTTATGGTGATGTGATTGTGTGTCCAGATCCTACAGCTGCTGCAGTGGAGGGATCGTTTCTGGCATGTGTGTAACTCCCTGTCTGCCGATACTCGGGGTGTGTGTGTAATGTCCCTGCACTGGCAGTGGGTGCACAAAAACCTCATTTTGCGGCTGCCTCAGCTTTTGATGGGGGATAGTGACTATGAGTGAGTAATGGCTTTTATTATGTAACTAAAATCCATGATGTAATGTTCTCTGTAGTCTTTGTTTATATGTGTGTTGTGTATGTTTATTTCAGAGGCCAACAGGAATTACACACCATCTCCACAGCCATCCAGAACACACTGTCTAGCTCGGTGGCTGTGGCTTCTGCTCTAAAGGGCATCCAGAAGACATTGGGAAAGCCATTGCCATTTAAGGTTAGGCAATTTATATTTTTTATACCACTCATGGCATGGCAGTATTCATCTGTGGTGCTCATGGGGTTGGGTTCAAGTCCAGGCTGTGATGTTTCCTGTTTCCGTTTTTATATTATAAACTTTTAAAAGTGTGGGGGATTTTTCAAATGTTTTTGGAAGTCTGAAGTCTCATTGGCTTACCAAAGCTACTTTTATTTGATCAAAAATAGTTTCTATTTTAATATGTTTTAAAATGTTATTTATTTCTGTTGCGGCAAAGCTGAATTTTTTGCCAGCAGTACTCCATTTTTCAGTGTCACGTGATCCTTCAGAAGTAATTCTAATATGCTGGTTTTCAAAAAACTCTTTCATTTTGTCAATTTTGAAAACATTTGAGCTGCTTAATATTTTTGTGGAAATTGATACATTTTTACACAAGTTCAAAAGAACAGCTATTATTTAAAAAAGAAATCTTTTGTAACATTATAAATACATTTACTGTATTAATTGTGTGTTCTTGCTGAATAAAACTTTTTTTTTTTTTTTTTTTAAGTGCGCCCAAAAATAAATGAAGATGTTCTATCAAAAAATTCAGATGTCCTTCTTTCTAACTGCCTTTAAATAATCTCACAAACATTTCTGTACAGCTGGAGGCGGTGGCTGAATGTGCAGCCCGTCTGCGAGTGCTGTGCAAAGCTTTGGATGTTAGGGATCTGCGCCTGGACAACAGCCTCGCATCATTATGGAAACAAGAGGTGTCTCGTCTCCGTGGTGTGGCCATGGGAATTGACTCCAAAGAAGCTTTACTGGAAGCTTGGGGTTTGGTTCTTCAGGCCAACCTCCTGCTGGAGCCTCAGAACTCAGGTCGACTAGTCACTTCGATTTTTGACAGTAATTCTTAAGCATTGAAGGCACAATAATTTTTACGCATGTTGGGTGGTTTAGTGCTAGTCCATACAACCAGCACACCCTGACCGCTGGAGAGCTGCAGCCCTGCAGAGTTCAGCTCCAACCCTAATAAAAACTCACCTGCCTGTAGCTTTCTAGAAACCCTTCAGACCTTGATTAGCTGTTCAGGTGTGTTCAGGTGTGTTTAGGGTTGAAGCAAAACTCTGCAGTGGCTTAGTTTAATAACACAGAATGCACTTTGTTTCTGTTTAGGTGTTCTGGAGAGGCTTGTGAGCTGTGTGGATCAGCAGCAGGGTCATATGGCTTCCTGTGGCCTGCTGGACTCTCTTTCAGAAGATAATGAGGAAGAAGTAGGAGACAGTGCCGCACCAGGCCGTGAGGTGTTACTGCAGCTTGCACGCAGGGCTCAACTGTGGCCCGCACTGGAGGAGTTAGCAGTCCTTAACCAAATGAAAGTCACCACAGACCTGCTGTACTTGTCAGTGACACCAAGGTATGACTGTGGTATCAAATAAACTATTGTAAAATAATTCATTTGGCAGGTTAGTGACATTGTCAGAATTCTTTTCTTATTGTTTATGCACTACCAGTCAAAAGAGTTTGAACAGTCATATTTTTAATGTTTTGTAAAGAAGTCTCTTCTGCTCGCCAAGCCTACTTTTATTTGATCCGAAGTATTACTATTTAGAAAGTAGTAATATTTAGAATAACTGTTTTCTATGTGAATATTTTTTAATATGTAATTACTCCTGATGTCAAAGATGAATTTTAGCATTATTACTCCAGTCACATGATCCTTCAGAAATCATTCTAATATTCTGATTTGCTGCACAAAAAACATTTATTATTATTATGTTGAAAACATAATGTTGAAGAACAGCCTTTATCTGAAAAATCTTTTACATTATAGATGTCTTTATCATCAGTTTTGATCAATTTAAGCATCCCTGCTAAATAAAAGTGTTAATTTCTATCTATGTACTCAACTGTTTTAAATATTGATAATAATAATAATACTACTAATAATAAAATGTTTCTTGAACAGCAAATCAGCATATTCAGCTATGATGCTGAACATGTAGCTTTGATCACAGGAATAAATTAAGTTTTAAAATGTATTCAAAAAGAAAGCAGTCATTTTAAATGGTAAAAATATTTCACAGTATTACTGTTTTTGCTGTATTCTGCATCAAATAATGGTGAGCAGAAGAGACTAATTTAAAAAACATTAAAAATCTTACTGTTCAAAAACTTTGGCTGGTTGTGTATATTAATATTAAAAACAAATTAGCTTTAATTTTCTTTTTATTATATACTTTTTTCATTTGTATTTATATTGTATTTAATTTAAATTTTATCTCAATTAACAAAAAATCAAGTTTTTATTTTAGTAAACAATAAAACCACTGGAAATTGGCACTTGATTTTGTAAAGAAGTAGGATCTTATAGCACAGGGTTGTTAATAACACTGACTTCTTTGTATTATGTGATGTTATATTCATATTGTGTTGTACATTTTGCTTTACAGGAGCAGTAAGAAGGCAGAAGATGGTCTGCGCAGGTCCTTCTCTAACCATCTGCGTTTCTGTATGCAGTCGACCCCCATGAATATCCGACAGCTGCAGCCTCTCTGGTTCCTGCTCGGCACTGAGCGGGTCTGTCAAAACACCTTCGCAATCATTCTGGTGTTATTATGAATGACCGTATTGATGATTACTAAATTTACCATACAAACAGCACAGTGATTAAGTTTGATCTTTATGTTGCCATGCAGACAATTCAAATGACCTTTGTTAAGCATTCCATTTATAAAAAGATTATTTCTCCAGTTACTGAGAAACACATGCTGCGCTACAGTTCCTCAGTTTTCAAATCTGATCAGTCTTCTTGTAATTCCCTCATCAGCCTGTGGAAGAGCTGCCTCTGGTGTGGTGTGAGCTGCTGTCCGAGACACTGGCAGCGTTATGGAGCGGCAGCGTGACTTCTGACCCTGACCGTTGGCTGAGGTGGAATCCGCTAAACCCTGAGGAGCACATGAACTCCAGATCACTGTTGGGACCATCTGATACGGTGTGTGTGTTTGTGGAAAAGAATTTAAAACTGTATAAGTTAACATGTAGAAATAGCTTGTAACTTCATAAATAACCTTGATGTGATGTCAATGTGAAGGGTCCCGGCATGCTGAGTCGTGCAGTGTGGTCCCGCTGCATGCTGGGAGTTCTGAGCAGCACTGATGCTGGCGGCCGATGGGATCCATGGGGGTCATACTTCCTGTCATCATCACGGGTGACCCTAGGCGAGTGGAGAGAGAGAACGGGGCAACTACAAGATCTGAGTGCTGTGATCTGGGATAATATGGCTATGCCTGAGCTTGCTGATTTCAGGTAGAGACACATATCCCACCTAGTGAAGTAACATGTTAGATTTTAAATATTTTAGAACAGTATGGTATTTTAATATTTTCTTAAACATTTCTTTAAATATATTTTAAATTTGTTTTATTTTTATATTAATATTTTATAAACGTTTTATTTTTGTTAAATGTTTAATATTTTTATAAATGTCATGTATTTTTATTGTCATTTCTATTGTGCAGTGATTCATTTTTATTCTTCTGTCTCTCATTCTCTCTCTCATTCCCTGTAGATTGACAGACTGTAGGTTGCAAGGACTTGTGTTGCGTAGACAGCTGCAGTCTCTCTCTGAGCTGTTGTCTCCAGGTTTACAGGAAAGCTATGCAGAATCCTGTGAAGGTCTAACTGAAAGCCAGGACCCCATTGCTGCAGCCCAGGAGATACAGATTGCCCTCAGAGAGGGTCTGCCGGAAAACCTGCTCCCAGAGGGCTTTCTGGATACCTTAGTAACATGCTTGACACAGTTTGCACACAACCGGGCACAGGATTCGGTCCAGCTTGCCCGGTCTGGAGTTTTCTGGGTGAATATGGGTCTGCTGCAAATCCAAGTTTGGGCTCCACAAACAATTTTTGACCCTGCAGTCAAAAGGGCGTATAAACTCCGCTATGCACAAGAGGAGGTGAGACGAGTTTGCAAGTTATTGCTTTTGAGAGATTTCTATTGTTGCTTTTCAACTTATGCAAATCACTGTTCTTTGTGTCTCTCAGCTTGCTTTGCTACAGGAAGAGTGGAGAGGGCGGAGTCTCTCCTCACAGCTGCTTACTGGGGCAGAGCTGGAGGAGAGTAGCACAACTGACAACTTCCAGCATCCTCGCATCAGGTAATGAATATGATATGACAGATATGAGAGAGTTCTAGCTAATATCAACCAATACTCAATATTAAATAATTAATGCTCAATCCCCTGAATATCCATTTTTCATACTGTACATGAGGGATATTCAGTTCAAGTTCTAAGAGGTCCATTCTCTATATTTCCTTCCCAGGAGAGGTCTGGACAGTATTTTTTTTGGAATAGTTATAAATGTCTATTGGAGCAGTAGTAGTATTTTAAAAGGAAATATTCCTAAATAGTCAAAATAGACCTTAAAGTTAAGGATATTTTTCTTATATTTATTTTTTTACTTATTTAGGTAAAATATTATGGAATGTTGATATTATCTATTTATCAGTTATCTATGGAAGCCCGTTTCCGCACTGAATAAAAAATTAAAAAAGGTAATTCTCTCAATTCTGTTTTTTTTTTTTGTTTTTTTAGAATTGCATGATACAAACTCACAATTCTGACTTTTATTCTTAAAATTATGAGATATAAACTCACAATTGCGAGTTGTGAAATCAGGATTGTGAAATATTTGAAGTCTTCTGAGAACACTTCTGAAAAATAAACTTGTGAGAATTCTGACTTTATAACATGCAATAAGTAAATCAGAATTGTGAGATAAAAACACAATTGAGAACATATTCTTTTGTTTTCCTTCAAAATTGGACTTTATAACTCGCAGTTGCGAGTTCATATCTCACAATTTTGAGAAAAAAAGTCAGAACTGCAGTTTTTAATCTCATAATTTTGACTTAATTTCTCACAATTGTAAGTTTATATCACGGAATTCTAGCTTTATAACTCGCAATTGCGAGTTTAAATCTCTCAATTCTAGCTTTCAGAATTGCGAGGAAAAAGTCAGAATTGCAAGTTTTAATCTCAGACTCACAATTCTGACTTTATTTCTTGCAATTGTATTTATTTCATAATATTCTGAGAAAAAAAGGTAAATGGTGAGATACAATCGTGCATTTGCAAGAAAAAAAGTCAGAATTGCGAGTTTATATCTCACAATTCTGGCTTAATCTCTCAGAATTGGGAATCAATTCCGTGCCGGAAACGGACTTTCGTAGTAATTGGAGACAATATGAAAAAAAATAGCTAATCTGTGTTTTATATTGGTTCATCCCTACAGTTTTCCAGTTGGATGTTGAAATCTCTTTTGTTGTTTGTGTGTGCATATAGGTACTTATGGATTCGTATGCAGCAGGTGAAGGAGCAAATTTGTGAACTGAGTCGTAAACAAGCCTGCCGTCCCCCTGACCCCCAATATGGCCGCCTGTATCAAGAACTTCAGCACTACCTGTGCAGCATCGGCCAACCAGCTGCAGTGGGCGACCTGCTTTCCCACCTCCTAAAGGCCTTACAGGCCCCGGGGCCAAAATCAAGGCTGGGAATTCAGGGTTTGTTGAAGGAGGAGGCTGTCTGGCAGGCTTCACAACACCGCTTTTCCCAACGGCTGGTTGAGGAGTACCCGCTGTATCCTGACGTGGTGGTGCCCTTGCGTGCAGCAATTTTGCAAGTGCAGCATGGCATGCGACTCCTGGCGTCTCAGGTGTCCTCCTCAATGACTGCCCAACCGGGTCTGGCACGTCTCGTGTCCACTATGCTAGCTTTTCCAAGTCCAGCAGCGTCCTCTGATCTGGCTTGTGCAGACTATCTGTGTTCAAGGGAATGCATGCATATGCTAAAGGGCCTGGGAAAGCAGTTGCCAGCAACAGAGGTCAGCCGTGTGATACCAGATCATGCAGTTTTGTTGTTGAATGCGCTGCTGTACATACAGAGTCATGCACTGAGTGCCAGACATCTCAGTGCAGAGACGCAAAAACTCTTCAGACATGTTTGTCAGGTGAGATATGAAGTACAAATGTGACCCTAGACCACAAAGCCAGATATAAGTCGCATGGGTATATTTGTAGCAATAGCCAAAAATGCATTGTATGGGTCAAATTATCAATTTTTCTTCTATGGCAAAAATCTTTAGGATTTTAAGTAAAGATCATGTTCCATGAAGATATTTTGTAAATTTCTTACTGTAAATGTATAAAAACTTCATTTTTGATTAGTAATATGCATTTCTAAGAACTTTATTTGGACAACTTTAAAGGCGATTGTAAGTAATGTTTAAGTTAAGGTTTACATCCAATAATGATTTTCTTTTATTTTTTTTAATTTATTTTAAAAAGCTAAATTAATTCATTTTGATGATTTTGTTCATTTTAAAATATTTTTAGCTTTGGTTAATTAGTATATAGATAATTTGTTGATTTTTTTTTTAATAAATTAAAGCCAAAATTAGAATCTGTTTGGGAAAAACCTCCTTCAAGGTTAACAGCATATATTTTTTATTAGATTTATAAACCTGCAGATCAACTTTATTTAATTTGATTAAATTGTTTAGTGTCTTTGACAGTACATACTGTTCACAGGCTTTCGTGAGCAAGCTTATGATGTCAGTAGCAGTGATTTTGTGACACTGTGATGTTTTGTTTAGGCTATAGTGAATGAATGGGACGAACAGGAGAAGAGAGCAAGAGAAAAAGAGCAGATGGAAGCCAGTCTATATCGCAGTCGCACTCGTTTACATGGGACAGGCCTTACAGAGGATCAGCAGGAAGAGAGAGAGTTCAGACGCTCTTTCCCCTCCTACCACAAGGTAAACATGGACTAAAAGGGTCAATGCGAGTTTTTACACACATTCGCATTTCCATTGTTGTCAGATCAGTTAAAGTTTATACTTGGATGTGTTTTCTCCACTTTTCCACAGGATTTTGCTGATATCACTTCAGAACCTAGTCTAGATCAGCCAATAATCATAGAGGACGACGATGATGTAGATACAGAGGAGTCATCTGGTGAGACAAGCAGCGTCCTGTTGGTTGGCAGCATGAGCACAGTGGTTCAGGTCCATCAGAGACTCTGCTTGTCTTATGCTCAGTCACTGTGGTACCATCCTGACCCGCCAACCAATGACACCAAAGACCACATCAGTGCCCTGGTTTCATCCTATCAAATCACAGCTCCACTAATAGCCCGTTTCTACCATCTAATGGGTATGAAGGCATGATTTTATGCAAGTTATAAAACCTCTGCCCACACACATCTCATCATCTGATCTTTCCCTGTTTTTTTTCCCTTATCTTCCAGACTGTGAAGTGGACCCTAAGTTGATGGGCTCTCAGCTTCTCCTCAGCACTCTGCTCCAGAACACTGTGAGTGGTTCTGGAGGTCCAGCTGGACTTATTTTGCAGAGTGATGGGCCGTATGACTTCTACAGAGACCCTAATATGAGTCAGGCCCGGATTTGCCTGCCAGCGCTGGAACAGCTGAGTAAGGCTGTAAGACAGCGCCTGAACGACTGGCCCGAACACCCTGCACTTGTTCAGGTGAGAAGGCTGTCACTGTCATTGCTATGATCTTTTTCAGGTTTTTTGAAATTGAGTTTAAGAGATCCTCAAGAAACTTAAGGAAAATTTAAGAGAAAAGAAAAGAATTTTACAAAATGTACACTACTTTTCAAAGTTCGGGGTTTTGGTAAAAAGTTTAAAAGTTGTAGTCTCTTATGCTCACCAAAGCTGCATTTATTTGACCAGAAATACAGTCAAATACAGCAATATTGTGAGATATTATTGCAATTTAAAATAAATGTTTGCTATTTTAATATATTTTCAAATGTAATTCATTCCTGTGATGCAAAGCTGAATTTTCAGCAGTCATTACTAGGCTTCATTGTCACATGATCCTTCAGAAATCATTCTAATATGCTGATTTGGTGCTCAGGAAACATTTCTTATTATTATCATCAAGGTTGAAAGCAGTTGCTGCAATGCTGCTTAATATTTTTGTGGAAACCAAAACTGATGCTGGTTTCCACAAAATTTTTGAATTAATTAAAAAAAAAAAAAGAGCAGTTGTGTATTTTTAGGCTATTTATTAAATAGTCTTGTTATTGAAGAACTGCTTCAGTAATTAATATTTATTGTGATTACACCTTACTAATAAATCTGAATTGAATTAAACATTTAAAGTCAGGTTTGTACATCTAACATTATTAGTGAGTAAAAAAAACTCTGCACTTAATTTAATTAAAAAATGGCTTTGGTAAGAGTTTAAAAAGTAATTATTTTATTTTGCAACAAAAAAATCTTTGTAAAACATTTATTTTTGTATTTTTTATGTTGTTTTTTTTAATTATTTTCTTACACATCTGTAGCTACATGTAAATTTTAAGGAAAACATGCATCTCACAAATGTATAATCACAATTTGGGCTCCAATATTTGGCATCAAGTTGGGTGAAAACCCCTTGGTTTAATTATCATTTGAGATATAACTTCTGAAACTCAATTTGCAATGAAATGTGTTAACTTTTGTATTATGTGTTGCAGATCATCATGGTAATAGAGAGGATATTGGCGTTCAGTCTGTCCAGCCCTCTAGCAAAATTCCTAAATGGGCTGGAGATCCTGCTCAGCAAATCACAGGTAGAGGGATCAGCTCATACACTAATCAATAATACACTGGCCATTTGTGCACATCTTAAGTCATCAGTTTCAGATACCAGTTTGACAGCAGTTCTTCTCTTTTTTTTTTTTTTTTTTTTTTTTTTTTTTTTCTTCACAGGACTGGGAAAACAATGCTAGCCGGGCAGTGTCTCTTAGGAATGAACTGGAAGCTATTACACAACTCATCATTCAGTGGAGAAAACTTGAGCTCAAGTAAGTAGTAAAACATTGGTTATAGTAAAGCTTGTTAGGTTGCCTCAATCTGCAACATAATGGACTAAATGGTTTCTACTACTGTATCTCTGCAGCTGCTGGTCAAGCAGCCTAGATAACGCACTGAAACGCCATGCTGAGAATTCAACCAAGCACTGGTTGTCCATTTACCAACTCATAGAGAGATACCTACTGGAGCAGAGGACAGACTCCAAACATGGTGACCGAAATGCACTTTTATATATGTAGCACTAAAATGTTTCGTATTGTATAATAAATGATTAATCGCGTTTAATCTTTTTTTTGCATTGGATTACACTTTTCTTGTCCAGTAGATGATGGTGTGGAGAATCTTTCCCTCTCGTCAGTCTCATCCACCCTGCAGGCCTTCATTGAAGGCTCCACCATAGGAGAGTTTTCTGTCCGCTTGTCCATGTTGCTTGGTTTTCACTGCCACGTCCTGCTGGCTCCCAAACAAGAAGGACATGGTAAGAGAGAGAATCTAGATTGCAGTGTAAATATAGGGACAGAGCAATACATATACAGTGTTGATACAGTACAGTTTGTTCTATTTTGAATTTTTTGGTTTGTGAATTAGTGCTGTGAGACAAAATGATGACTATGCAGGCCAAATTAAATGAATGACTTCTTTTTTTTTTTTTTCCTCACAGACTCGCTCTGCAGTCTGCTGTGGAATCTCTATAAATATTACACACAGTTCTCAGAGAGCATCCAGGCCAAGATCACCCAGCTGAGGTCTCCTATAGAGAAGGAGCTCAAAGTAGGTGAAACCACAGCAAGCAAGACTGATTTCATATGTAATTTGTGTTTCTTTTTACTGAGTTACTGTAATGTTTGTCTTGATGCATACAGGACTTTGTCAAAATCTCCAAGTGGAATGATGTCAGTTTTTGGGCCATCAAGCAGTCAGTGGAGAAGACACACAGGTGAGGGTGATTGACTTGACGTTACACCAACAGTTTGAGGTTTGGGGTCAGTAACATCCGAGCACCAAATCAGCATATTAGAATGATTTCTGAAGGATCTTGTGACAATGAAGATTGAAAATTTCAGCTTTGCCATCACCGAAATAAATGCATTTAAAAATATATAAAAAAATACAAAAAAGTTATTTTAAATTGTAATTTTATTTGCTTGTACAGTATCTTTGATCAAGTAAATGTTGCTATGGTGAGAATATAGTGCTAAAACAACAAACATCACATTGAGTGTAGTGATTTAAAAAAAAATAACGTTGTGACGTTGTGTCTGTGATCAGGACCCTGTTTAAGTTTGTGAAGAAGTTTGAGGCGGCACTGAAGGAACCATGTGCACCGTGTCTGGTGGAGCAGGGCAGTAGCAGCAGCATGGATGATGTGAATTCACAGTCTGAGGAGACTCCTCTGCACAGGGTTCATCGAGCACTGAAAACTGCCCTGCCTGGAAAGGGCAGAGATCTACAGGTACTATACCGTCAAGCTGAAATAGCATCTCAGTTCAAACTGATTTTAAACATATCTTAAAGGGGACATCAGATTCACAATACCATTTTTCACAAGTTGGTATGATTCTTTAAGGTCTTCATGAAATACCGCAACATACTGTGGTTAAAATTCCTCTGTTGTGGAAAACAACACCTTTTTTACCTTGTCAAAAACAGCTCTGTTCACAGCGAGCCGTTTTAAAGAGCATGGCTCTTTAAATGATAATGAGCAACTGCTGACTCCGCCCCCCTTTCGTTTTTGTGTATTTAGTAACGCTTTACCATCAAAAAAAAAACTAATCCACTGCGTCCTCAGTGGCTCGGATGTCGGGAGAAAATCTTGTTTTCGCTTTTGCATTCAACTACAAAACACTTGAATTGCTAACAAGGCATTGTTGTCGTGCAGAAAATGGTAGACAGCATGCAGCTGGCTGAGGTCGCAAATATGCTATATCCGTCAGCAGTTGTGGGCGGGGCCAGAGCAGTATGACGTTATATTGCTCAGAAAATCAAAACGGCTTGATAATTGAGACTTTTTAGGTTTTTTGGGGCTTAAAAAAGGATTCAGTGGATTTTAATCATTGTAGGGTGGTTGTGTCCACACACTGCTAAGACACATTTATATGCAAACAACATGTAAAAGTGAATTTTGCATCCAGTGTCCTCTTTAACTTTTCTTTTAAACTCAATTTTGGAGTTTTTTTTTTTCTTTTACCATCAAGACATTTTCTTTGCAAATAATATGACATCCTCCTTTTGCACTGATTTATAAGTTGCTTTGGATAAAAGCCTCTAAATGATTAAATGTAAATGTGATCTTGAATTCTAGAGGATCGTTATTAAACAACTATATTGTCCTTATCGTCATCCTTACGGTGATGTAACAAAGTTGTATTAACAAACAATTTGTAACAAAGTTGTAACACCTTTCATGCATCAGGCTGATGGTCCAGAGGAACTTTCGTCTGATAAAGAGTCCTCGTCTCTCCCAAGCCCGTCTGCCTGTCCTCACGAGGAAGATGAAGAAGTTGTGTGTGCAACTGGTAAAGAAGACAGCTCTGTCTGAGCTCTCAGAAGACCTGGATCAGTTCACAGGTATCACTGTTTGCCCTAATTTCAGGCTGAAATCAGGCTGAGAACTTCACAGAGGAGTTTATTTTGTAATTTTTTTTTTAAAACTAGATTGCTCATTTGCTGTAGTCAGACTAGTCATCCTGCCTAGAGCTTACTCGACATGTTCCAGTTTATGTTTGGGGCTAATTAAAGGCATTCTCATGAATAAAAAACGCATAACTTTTTCTCCAATTTGTTATTGTTCCAGCCGAGATAATTACCAATGTGCAGGCCTTGCAGAGCCTAACGGTGGACCGCAGCATGGAGCAGGAGAAGCAAAAGGCAGAAGTAAAACACATCCTTCTGCAGAAACAGAGAGCGCTAGCTGATCTCTTCAAAATGCTTGCACAGATCGGTCAGTCTGAGTCATTATATGTGGTATTAGAAAATTGATTAATAAATCAAGATTCTTAAGGTCTTGAAAAAAATGAAAATATCATTGTTAGATTATAGTATTTTTTTAATAGTAAGAAATATTTAACAACATGAATTGTTATAATAAAAAAACTTCATGTTATGTTCAAAAATCTATTCCTTTTTCCACAATATTGAAGTCTATGCAGACAGCAGATTGATTGAGTTTTGTTCCTGTCCAGGTCTGTCCTACCGTAAGGGTCTGACTTGGGGTCATACAGCAGACCCAGATGAGACACTGTGCCTGCAGCCCATTGAGATGAAAATAGCCCTGTCTGCAGTCAAGACACAGGACAGCACAGAGCACATGTGCGTAACCTTCATCTACAGACTAGTTTCTTTCATAGAACTTAGAATCAGAGCCTGATTTTAATAGTAAATAATGTTCACAGGTTATTTGCGGAGATGATGGATGCATGGAAAGGCTGTGAGAAATATTTCTATCGATCCTGGGCCAGACGCAACGCCATGCTGACGGCATTACAAAGCGCTGTTAAGGTAAGGGCCTCAAATCGTTATTTGACCCTTGACCACAAAAACAGTCTTAAGTAGCACAGGTATATTTGTAGCAATAGCCAACAATACATTGTATGAGTCAAAATTATTGATTTGTCTTTTATGCCAAAAATCATTAGGATATTAAGTAAAGGTCATGTTCCATGAAGATATTTGTAAATTTCCTACCGTAATTATATCAAAACTTAATTTTTGATTAGTAATATGCATTGCTAAGAACTTCATAACTTTAAAGGTGATTTTTCTCAATATTTAGATTTTTTGCACCCTCAGATTCCAGATTTTCAAATGGTTGTATCTCGGCCAAATATTGTCCTATCCTAACAATCCATACATCAATGGAAAGATGTTGTATGAATTAAAAAAAATGCAAAATTAAATTAAAATGCAAAATTAAATGTCTGCTTTAGATTGAAAGTTTTATTGTGGCACTCTTGAGTGCTGCAGTAAGTGACTGTTTTTTAATTCTTGCTCTGTCCTTCTAGGAGCTTGGGCTGGGAAATGTACAGCGATGTAGAGGTTTCTCTTCTCACCTGTTTAAACTTTTGCTGAGGCAAAGACGAAGACTTGCCGGACTCACAGAGCACTGGGTCCAGCTCAGGTACAGTCCTTTCAAGATGCATTAGATAGACTTCCATTTAAAAGTTTGGGGTCAGTCAATTAAGAGTTTTATTTTGCAAAAGCAAATTAAACTGACTGACAGTAACTTTCTGTTCATCAAAGAATCCTGAAAGAAATGTATCAAAGTTTCCACAAAAATATTAAGCAGCACGGCTGTTTTCAATATTGTTTTTTAAGCACAAAATCCGAATATGAGAATGACTGATTTATGAAAGATCATGTGATACTGAATACTGGAGTAATGGCTTCAGAAACAGATTTTAAATTGTAATAATATTTCGCAATTACATTTTTAATGTATTTTTATTTTTGAAAAGCAAATTTGGTGAGCATAAAAGACTTTTATGTATATTAAAAAAATAGGGCTGCCCACTAACCATTAGTCGACGAGAAGATGCTTGATCGACCAAAAATTTATTATTCACTTAGTCATAGAAAAAAAATTCCACAGGACGTGTATGTGGTAATACAGGACATCCAAACGCTCGCCTATCATTTATCGACGTCAAATGTGGCTTATCATCTAAAATATGTAAGTAGTAGCAACTTTACATGCCCACTCAATCTAATGTTAACCTAGAAAAATGTGCACTATTAAAGTGTCTGTGCAAAATGCGGAAGCAGAATAGTAGCATGCTTACAGCATTACAGATGAAGGTGCCGGTGCGTCCACTTGCACTTAAAATAATCCGTCATTTTTGGTCATACAAATAAGAGTAATACATCTTTCGAATCTATAAAGACTTAACATTTATTTGTGTGCACTCACAATAACAACAAAACATTGTGCTTTTGTAAAATAATAAAACAGGATGCGCTTTCTGCCATCCCAGTCTCTGTGAACTTGAGCGCGTTAAAAAATAATTAACCACAACTTTGTGTATACTTGCCTTACAGACATGAAAATATATCTGTAAAGAGTGAAATGTCTACTTTCAGATGAACCAATTCAAATTGAAGACAAATAGGCTATTCTCATTATTTAAGCCTTATGAAACATGCATCCAGGCACTTCCACTACTCTTAAGACAAAAACAAAGACAGCACAAGTTTATCAGTAAATTAGCAAAATGTTAATACAGCCTCCTTACTGTTTTTCCCAGACACATGCATAATCATTACTTCTGTCGGCTTCAGCGCTTATAGGCTATGTAGGCTCATTATTATTATTTAAATGATTTATTAATAAACATGCGATTAGTCGACTGGTGCTAAAAATGAATGTCTACTAGTTGACCAGAAAAATCTTTAGTTGAGGGCAGCAGACCCCAAACTTGCAGAATGGACATATGCATTTTCTGTTTTCATGTTTTCTGATTCTTTCCCATTTAAACCAACAGGAAGTTGATTGACAGTATCCAGAGCATCAAGTCTGACACGCCTGGCTCTGAAGATGACATCAGTGGTCTCCCTCCTCAGAAGCCTCTCCAGCACTGGATTACCAGGGCTCAATCTTCAGCACTGCACTGCTCTGTTGTGCTCCAGCAGTTCTCTTGGATCCTCCAGTGCTGTCCTGAAGGTTCGTCTGCAGCCCCTGCTGAGGCCAGGGAGGGAGAGGTCATGCAGGGTCAGGCCACACTTAGCCACCCATCTCCCCTGGCCCCACACGTCCAGCCACAGGTGTGCTTGCTGCGGAGAGGGGAGCAGGCTTGGAAGGAGGTGCAGCAGAAGGTGGAGAGCCTAATGAAGGAAGTGAAAGACCTGAAAGAGAAGCTGGATGGATTGGCCCAGGAATCCACAGAAAGAGTTATCCATAGCTGGTAAGTAAGAAATGCATCACGCTTCAGTTGAACTGTTCAGGAAGTGTGGAGATGTGAATTTTTATTTTATCTTTCATTTAATTTTTTTTTGTTTGTTTTGGCCTTAAGTCATCAGTAAAAATGTATGAAAAATGTCTGTAGTGAATTTTATTTTATTATTATAATTTTTTTTTTATTGTGTTGTATTCTATTTTACTTTTTTAGGCCTAAAAAAAGTCAGCAATAAAACTGTAGGGGGAAATTCTCTATTATTTTATTTTATTTTATTTTTAGGCCTAGAAAGGTAATTTATTTTATTTTATTGTATTTTATTTTATTTTTAGGCCTAGAAAAGTTATTTATTTTGTTTTTATTTATTTATGTTTTTTGTAGGCCTAGAAAAGTCATCATTAAAAATGTTGGGGGCATTTCTATAGTGACTTTTTTTTAATTATTTATTTTTTCTTTCTTTTTTTTTTTTTATTTTATTTTGTAAAATAAAATAATGATTTTTGTTGTTGTTATTATTTATTTGTATTTTTTTAGGTCTAGAAAAGTCATCAATAAAAATATTGAGAAAATCTCTTTAGTGAATTTTATTTTATGTTATATTATTTTTATAATATTAATATAGAAATTACTCATTTTAGTTAATTTTTTTTCGCTCTTTAGATTTATATTATACATAAACATTTAACTTCTTTCTCCTCCTCATAGGGATCAATTCACACTTTGCTGTTCCTCTCTCGACCGGCTGGGCATTGTGGTGGGTCAGATGCCGGCTCTAGAACAACTCTTTATTCCTGATGGTGTTCCGGTCCTCCATACTCAGCCTGCCCTCGTCTGCGGTCTCCAGTCCATAAGGACAGAGGTGGAGACCTGCCTCACAGAATTCACTACCTGGAAGACTCACCTGCTCTCTATCAGACATTCACAGAAACGTAAGAGCACAGAGTACTGTTCAGACCTTTGAAATATCCTGTCGTTACTTCTTCTAAAACTGAAATAAATGAAATCGAAATAGAAATGTGTAGTCTATATTGATTTAAATTGACCTCTTTTTTCACTTTTCTTATTTGCATGCAGGACGTTCCCATCCATTTTCTGCTGAGTTCTCCGGGCAGCTGGAGAAAGCAATAAACATGGTTCTGTGTGCGGTTCAGACGCTTGTTAAAAGGAAGGAGAAGGAAAAACAGGAGGATCAGCAGTCAGAAACCAAGAAAGGTGGGAATTTACCCAGGCTTTTAAATAGAGCATGTTTAAGAGGATCCGTTTGTGTGTGCTCATTTTATACGTGCTTCTCTAGAGAGTGACTCAGAGATGGCAGAGGAGCTCTTGAAACAAGGACACTTGAGCAAGTTACTGGAAGAAGACCTGAGTGGAGACATATCCAGTCTCTCATTACCAGAGGTCAATGAAGTCGTGACGGAGCTGCTGGAGAGACTTCAATCACACAGGGATGACTGTCAGCCCCACCAACTACAGGTCAGTCACACACATACGTAAACAGTATTTTTTGCTAACAGATTATGCCTGAAAATAACAGTGGATGTGTGTGTATTGAATATTTTATATGAAGGAACTGAAAGAGGCGTGTAGGGGTGTGGTGCGTCTGGAGCCCATGCTGTGTCTATACTCTGAGTTGGTGAGGTATTATCTGGCTGTACTGACGGGAGCTCACCGTACCACAGGAAAGCTACTGTCCGTCCTCGCGAACATCTTCACTGAACTTGCACAGAAGGTATATTGTCTTCTACTTGCGCTCACTGGTCACTGGAGCCTTTCTGAAACAGAATTGCTCAGTGTGAATAGATACTGTTTGCAACATTATCAGTTAGTTGACTTTAAAACCAACTTTCCCACATTTGTCTTGATTTGTCCATTGCTTTGTCTCCCTCTCTCTGCTGTCACTCTACAGGGATTCTGTCTGCCCCAGGAGCTTATGGGAGGAGGAGATGGTGAGGGAGCGACAGAGTTCCATGATTATGAGGGTGGAGGAATAGGAGAAGGTGAAGGAGTAAAAGACGTCAGCGACAAAATTGAGAACGAGGATCAGGTACAATAATACGAGTAAACCACTACTAAAGGATTAGTTCACTTCCAGAATAAAAATTTGCTCATAATTTATTCACCCCCATGTCATCAAAGATGTTGATGTCTTTCTTCAGTCAAAAAGAAATTAAGGTTTTTGAGGAAAACATTCCAGGCTTTTTCTCCATATAGTGGACTTCAATCTTGGCCAGTGGGTTGAAGGTCCAAATTGTAGTTTCAGTGGAGCTTCGAAGGGCTCTACACGATCCCAGGTGTGGAATAAGGGTCTTATCTAGCGAAACGATGGGTCACTTTCTTAAAAAAACTTGTAAATTTATATACTTTACAACCACAAATGCTCACTGCAATTGCACTAGCTTGACTTTACTTCAAGTAATCATGTTGGAAAGGTCATGCATGATGTAGACGGAAGTACCGACCCAGTGTTTACAAAGCCAATGTGCAAAGAAAGTCAAATGGCCTTTACAAAAAAGGTAAAGCAGCGACGTTGCACAGTTGTGGAGTTTTTGAACCGAAGTACACAGACAAAGAAGAAACCATGCATGACATTTCCATCGTGATTACGTAATGTGTGAAGTTGCGGATACACATCACAGAGCTAGTGCAAGACAAGCGTTTGTGGTTAAAAAGTATATAAATTTGACTTTTTTTTTTTTGAACGATCAGTTGTTACGCTAAATAAGACCCTTATTCAACAGCTGGGATTGTGTACAGTCCTGGGATTGTAGACATTCAACCCGCTGATCCCCAGTGATCCTCCACTACAGTATATGGAGAAAAATCCTGGAATGTTTTCCTCAAAAGCCATTATTTCTTTTCGACTGAAGAAAGAAAGACCTGAACATCTTGGATGACATGGGTGTAAGTAAATTATTCTGGAAGTGAACTAATCCTTTAAGAAAGCATTTTAACATTTAAACCATCTGAAATGGAATTAAACTAAATTGGTATTGAACTTACATTTTATGTTGCTGAATTCTTAACTTGAGTTAAACTTAAAATCTGAACTGGAATCAAACTTTAAATATGGAGTCGAACTTCAATTCTGAATTGGATTTAAACTGAAATTCTGAACTGGAGTTGAAATGAATTTCTGAATATTTGCCTTTGTTCAGGTTGAAGACACCTTCCAGGAGGGTCAGGACAAGAAGGAGGAGGAGCAAAACAAACAGGACATTAAAGAGGAGGACAATGCCATTGAGATGTCTGAAGACTTTGATGGAAAGATGCATGACGGCACAGACCGTGAGCCAGGTGACTGCACTTGCTGTTACTCAATTAGATGACAAATTGAACTGAAAATTGTTTAGCAAATGAAAATTGTACAATATTTAACTTGAGTTTCACAATCTCGATCAAGGATTAGAAAAAACATGAGGATATTAATCTCTCGTCTCCTCTTTAGGGGAGGATGAAGAAGACTCTGATAAGGAAGAAGATGAGGAGCTGGATAAAAAGATGGGGGATCTGGGTGATGGTCAGACAGATACTCTGGATGAGAGAATGTGGGGTGATGATGAGGATGATGATGATGATATTGACAGTGATAAAGAGGAAGAGTCTGGTCCAGGAATGGATCAGGGAGAGTCAGAGCTGGTGGCAAAGGATGACAACACGGATGCTGGAGAGTCAAACAAAGATAAGAACCAGGACAAAGATCACCCAAAAGATGAGGAAGAAAAGGAGAAAATCCATGAACAGCTGGATGAGGTCAGTCCTTTACCATTTCTCTCCATCAGTATAAAAACTGCACGGCATAATAGGTTTATGTTTAACAACATGTTCGTGTGTATGTGCTTGTAGCGTGAGTTTGATGAAAATGAAGTAGACCCATACCACGGTAAGCAGGAGAAGGCGGCAGAAACAGAAGCCATGGACCTGCCAGATGATCTCAACCTGGATGAAGATGGCAAAGATGAAGAAGGAGGAGAAGGAGATGGTATGTGTTTAATATAATATTTAACATAGTATTTTTATGTTTTTGGAAGATGTCTTAGACTTACCAAGGCTGTTTAAAAAATACAGTAAAACAGTAATATTGAAAAATATTATTACAATTTAAAATAACTATTTTCCATTTTAATATACTTTAAAAAATGGAATTTATTCTCGTGATGCCAAATCTGAATTTTCAGTAGTCACTACTCCAGATTTCAGTGTCACATGATCCTTCAGAAATCACTCTAATATGCTGATTTGTTGCTTTTTAGGATTATTTGATAAAGAGAAAGTCCAGAAGAGCAGCATTCATTTTAAATAGAAATATTTAATTTTATTATAAATGCTTTACTGTCACTTTTGGATCATTTTAATGCATCCTAGCCTAAAATAATATATTTTTTTTAAATTATTATTAACCCCAAACTTTTAAACGGTAGTGTACATGTATTAAAAAGTAGTTTACCTCAAATTATTATTAACTGGGGCTTTGTTTTTCACACACTTTTTCCTTTTGTTTCAGAGGAGAATCCATTTGATATAGATGACAAACTCATGGAGGTGGATGACAACAAGGAAGAAGAGAAAGATGGTTCGGATGAAGGCGGAGATGACAAGACAGGTGAGCATGATGAACAAGAAGGACAGACAGAGGAACAGGGAGAAGAAGACAAATCAGAAGAGAAGGAAGGAGCAGAAAAATCAGAGAATCAAGAGTCTGAAACAGATGAGATGGGAGAGAATGAAGAAGCGGAGAATGAGGAGGGGGAGAAAAATAAAGAACAAGAGGAAGGGCGAGAGGAGAACAAGTCCATACCAGCTGATCAAGGCCAACAACCAAAGGTATGTTGTTGAAAAGTGTTTTGTTATGGAAATGTGTAATTATACAAACATGCAGAGGGAAGAGACTTATAAAAAAGCCTAATAATTGAAATCTGACATTTCACAGGAGGAAGAGAATGAGGGTGAGGATGATGAAGCACAGATGGAATCTGCTGAGAGGAAAGAACATGCGTCAGATGGACAGACAGGAGAGGAAAATGTTCAGAGTGACACCGCAGTAGAGCTGGCTGGAGCTGCGTCAGAGAGAGACCAGGCAAAAGAGGTGCGCAGAAAAGAGGCTTAATGTTTGCAAATGTCAGCGTTACAAAAAACAGGTTTTATTTCCAAAAGATCCAAAAATATCCAACAATCCATTCAGTTCCTGAACTTTTAAGGACGTGACATGAGGCCAAGTATGGTGATCCATACTCAAAATTTGTGCTCTGCATTTAACCCATCCAAGTGCACACACACACGGAGCAGTGGGCAGCCATATCGCTATCGCTGCGGCGCCCGGGGAGCAGTTGGGGGATCAGTGCCTTGCTCAAGGGTCTCAACTCAGTCGTGGTATTGAGGGTGGAGAGAGCGCTGGTTATTCACTCCCTCCACCTTCAATCCCTGCCGGACCTGGAACTCGAACCTGCAACCTTTCGGTTACAAGCCCGACTCCCTAACCATTAGGCCACGGCTGCCCCGTAACTTTAATTATTTGATATGTTTGACTCGAATATACTTCACAATAGGGAACATTAAAATTGATTTCCAGGCCTGGAAAAGTCATGGACCTTAAAATGAAATTTCTGTGGTCAGGATACATTTTTTTTTGTCAGTTTGGGAGCTCAGTTATGTAAATGAAAAATGTCCACAGGAGGATGGCAGCGGGGCAGCGGATGCCAGTCAGTCTGAGGGCCACGACTCCAAGCTGATGGCCAGGATGAGTTCACAAAAACAGAGGCAGAAAAACACTCAGGTCAGTGTGTGCATTTACAGGCTGTTTAATATGATGATTATTTCTTAATTTATGTAATTATGCCATTTTGTCTTGTTGCTGAGAGTGGTGCAGTTTTCAAATCACAACATAAAGACATGATGCTATTTTGTTATTTTTAAGTGTAAAATATAGAAAAAAAAGCTAATGTTCTCTCTTATTTCTTTTTCTACCAGAGCTTCAAACGCAAACCTGGACAGGCAGATAATGAACGCTCAATGGGTGATTATAATGAGCGTGTGAATAAACGCCTGCGTACGGTTGACAACAGAGAGGAGAAAACGCAGGATCAGTCTCAGCCCAACACACAACAGGAGTCTGACCTGTACGAGCATGTAAAACAAGGAGAGGAGAGATATGATGCCCAGACATATGGTGAGGACTTGTTTACTGTAATGCATATTCTGTCTTTCATTTTGTGTAGAATGCGCACTAAATATTCGATTTTGTAATCCAGAAATGTTGAGCTGTGGTGCTAATGTGAGTAGGACAGGTTTGAATCTGCCCTGCAATGTGTTCCAGTCCATGTAAACAGTGTTTCTCTTACCATCTTCTTCATAGATGCTGCCAGTGCAGAACAGCAGAACCCGACTGGTGTGAAAGAGGAAGAGGAGGATGAGGATGAAGACATTGCAATGGATGTGGAGGAAGAGAAAGACCTGCATGCTGTTGAAGCCCAGGAGCTTAAACCAGAGAAGCTAAACGACAATAAAGCTTCTCAGAAAGGTGCAGTATTAACATCCACCAACTGATATATGTAACACGTGTGTCCATGTTTAACATCCATACTTTCTCTATCAGGTTTGGAGTGTGGGGACATGGAGGCACAGAAACAGACAGATGAGGAAGAAAAGGAGAAGCCAGAGACACAGAGGAGCAGTAATGAAGAAGAGATGAAAGAAAGAAGTGACGAGTCCACTATCCACACTGTGCCTGAACTGCTGATGGACATACAAAAGGTATGTTGATTGATGTTCACTTCAAAAAATTGAAGTTTAGGGTCAGCAAGGCTTGTTTTTTATTTTAAGAAATGAAAACTGTAATTCAGCATGGATGCATAAAATTGAGCAAAAGTGATAGGAAAGACATCTAGAATGTTACAGAAGATTTCTATTTCAAACAGATGCTGTTCTTTTGAACTATTCATAAAACTATTCCTCTATTTATAAAAGTTTACACAAAAATGTAAAACATTTGAGCAATAGATCAGCATATTAGAGTGATTTCTGAAGAATCATGTGACACTGAAGACTGGAGTTTAAAGTAGAAATTGTAATAATATTTCACAATATTACTGTTTTTACTGTATTTTTGTTCAGATTAATGATCCCAAACTGCTAGTAAAGTAATTTACATTCGGCATAAAGATTGTACTATTGTACAATTTGTGTTGTATCAGGTACCACTGAAGAACCCAGAGGAGCTGAGAAGAGAGATGGAGCTGCAGTTGGAGGCCTGGCAGAGACAGACTTTAGGATCCCCAGAAGAGGTGACATTATAACACCAGTCACTTGACAGCTGAGCTTCTCTTTACCTCACATATTGAAACTGTAATGTATATTTATTTATTCATGCCATTTGTTTTTGTTTTTTTCTTCTTACCCCATGTCCCTCAGGAGAGTACAGCAGCTGCACTATGGCATCAGTACCAGACTCTGACGTCTCCTCTGTCCCAGCAGCTCTGTGAGCAGCTCCGCCTTGTCTTGGAGCCCACGCAGGCTTCTAAACTCAGGTCAGTCCATCCAACCTCGGAAGAAGCATTTATACTTAATCTAGTCCAGCGAAAGGCAACATTGGTTCTGGTTTGCCGTTGTCCTGCAGAGTTTAGGTCAAACACACATGAAAAAGCCAATCAAGGTCTTCAAAAATTACTAGGGCTACAGGCAGGTGAGTTTTTTTCTCTGCAGAACATTGACATTCCAGGACCGATGGTGCCTATCTCTGATCTAGTCTATCAAGATCACAGGGGTAATCGTTGAAGGGAGAAGCTTCTCTGGCACTGTTCTTTCATTTATCTCATTTAGCAGTTCAGACCCTCAGTCTTCTTTATTTTCTTTCAGTTCTCCTCAACATTTTACTTTTCCATTAACACTGTTTTAATCATCCCAAACAGGGGAGACTTCCGCACAGGTAAACGGCTGAATATGCGCAAGGTCATTCCCTACATCGCCAGTCAGTTCCGCAAGGATAAGATTTGGCTGAGGAGAACAAAACCCAGTAAGAGAAACTACCAGATTTGCCTGGCTGTGGACGACTCCTCCAGTATGGTAGACAACCACTCCAAACAGGTACAGTCTCCCAAAATCACTTCAGAAATCACATATCACCTACTGAATTCAAGTCAACTAGAGCTGTCACAATATCAGATTTTCACTACAATATTGATATGGTCAAAAGAATACACAAATAATGGAGGGACAGGAAGAAAATCTAGATAGGACTGAAAAGTCACTTTAGCGTTGGTGATTAAAGTGGAAGGAGCTTGAGCTGTACAAAAGCATACAAAAACTCCTGATCACCACTTTTTTTTAGACTGGGGTGTTTAACACCCTGTATTCTTGTTTTTGTCATCTCTTCCAACATTGTTCTGCATGGAATTAGAGGCGTTAAAGACATAGTTCTCTCAAAAAGTAATAATCCTGTCATTAATTACTCGCCCTCATTTCATCTTGTTCCAAACCCGTAAGACATTGGTTTATCTTCGTTACACAAACGAACAAAGCAACTGACACATTCAAGGCCCAGAAAGTTAGTAAAGACATCATTAAAATAGTCTATGTGACATCAGTGGTTCAACCTTAATTTTACGAAGAAATAAAAAACAATTTTAATAACAATTTTGTTCAACAGTGTCTTATCTTTGTCGAAGACTAAAACAGATGAGACGAATGTGTTGAATTAAGTCGTTATTGTTTTTTTTTTGTTTTTTTTGCAAACAAGTATACTTGTAGCTTCATAAAATTGCAGTTGAACCACTGATGTCACATGGATTGTTTTAATCATGTCCTAACTACCTTTCTGGGCCTTGAACGTAGTAGTTGCATTGCTGTCTATGCATGGTCAGAAAGCTCTCAGATTTCATCAAAAATATCTTAATTTGTATTCTGAAGATGAACGAAGAACTTGCGGGTTTGGAACAGCATGGGTGAACTATCCCTTTAAGGTGCAGTTTTGCCACCTACTATGGTTGGAGCATCAACCAGATAGTTACTGGTGTTGGATTTTTTATAGTATTATATATGTACTATCATATTGTCAATATATAATTGTTTAACTATTACAGTTGTTCTCAATAGCGGTATATTGTGACACTCCTAATATGAACCTCTTAAAATGGAAAGACGTGCTATGTTACTTGTTTTAACAAATATTTGATTTTGTGTTGACCTCTGTAGCTGGCTTTTGAGTCGGTCTCTGTCATAGTGAACGCACTCACACTTTTGGAAGTGGGTCAGGTTGCTGTGTGCAGGTGAGTTCAGTAAAGAATTTTGTTTTTAGTCTTATGGCTTATGGCATGTTGGTGCGAGTATTCTCAGTTTTTCTATTTTTGCTTAAATAGATTAACTCATGCATACGTACACACACTAATATATTTCTTTTAATTCATTTTCTGTAGTTTCGGAGAGAGTGTCCAGCTGCTCCATCCCTTCCACCAGCAATTCAATGATCAAACAGGAGCAAAAATCTTGCGGCTCTGTCAGTTCCAGCAGAAAAAGACCAGGATAGCCCAAGTAAATATCTCTCTGGACTTTCTATTTGTCTTGATTTCTGTGTAATTCACTTTATTTCTAATATGGAATGTGATGACTGTCAGATTTTATCCCACTGCAAATTAAAAGCATTTGGAATATTTTTATCTTCCAGTTTCTAGAGACTTCAACAAGTATGTTCATGGCATCCAAACAGCAGACCCCTGGCTCGACAAACACTGGTAAAATAATTTATTACATTGGTGTAAACAAAGCAGCCCTTAGTTTATCTGATCTAACACATTTCTTTGTTTTGTTTTGTTTTTTCCCTCTCTTTCTCTTAACAGAAACATCTCAGTTACTGCTAATAGTATCTGATGGTCGTGGTTTGTTCTTAGAGGGCAAAGAGAGAGTAGCAGCTGCCGTTCAGGCTGCTCGCAGCGCAAACATCTTTGTCATATTTGTGGTGCTGGATAACCCCAACTCCAGGGTGAGGAATCTGATTTGATTTTGTGTTCACAGTGTGGGTTTAGCTAAACTAAAAAATACTGATTTGCACTTTGGATACAATGAAATGAGATGCTAAGTGTCCCCCAGGTTTATATATTTATTTTAACTTTAGATAATTATTTAGCATTTATTTGTGGCTTTATCTTAAAAGTATCTTAATTATATTTATTGTAATATAATTACTTAAATGCTTTCATAATTCTGACCCTGGACCACAAAACCAGTTTTAAGTGTCATGGGTATATTTGTAGCAATTGCCAAAATACATTGTATGGGTCAAAATGATCAAATTTTCTTTTATGCCAAAAATCCTTAGGATATTAAGTAAAGATCATGTTCCATGAAGATATTTTGTGAATTTCCTACTGTAAATATATCAACTTAGTAATATGCATTGCTAAGAACTTCATTTGGACAACTTTATTTTCAATTTTCTCTCTACATATATTTTTTTTGTGCACACTCAGATTCTAGATTTTAATTGTCCAAATATTGTCCTATCCTAAGAAACCATATATCAATGGAAAGATTAATTCAGGTTTCAGCTGATGTATAAATCTCAGTTTCAAAACATTGACCCTTATGGTTTTGTGGTTCAGGGTCACAATTAAAATGATAAAATAAATTTTACATTTTAAATTTAAATGTATGTTAATACATAAATCTCTCCATGTTAGGACTCCATATTGGATATCAAAGTACCCATATTTAAAGGGCCGGGTGAGCTGCCAGAGATTCGGTCCTACATGGAGGAATTTCCCTTCCCATTCTACGTGATCTTGCGAAATGTAAACGCCCTCCCAGAGACATTGAGTGATGCTTTGAGACAGTGGTTCGAACTTGTCACCGCCACAGACCAGTAATGGACCACATGAAAGCGAATTAAGAGGGGCCAGAAGACACAACTGTAAAAGTGAAGTTCCACTGCTGCTAGTCGTCCCAAACATCAGTGCACACAGCGCACACACACAAAGACATTAAACAGGCTGCTGTACATGTGCCTTTTTCTTAATTTTATTTTATTGAATTTGTAGTTTGATTGATGTGGTTTCTCCTTTTCATCACCACACTCACCAGGAATTATTTTCCCACTGTTACCATCAATCAACTTTGCACGTCTTTTATTTTATTTTTCTTTAACTGCAAGAAAATGTGATGCCCATGTGTGAAAAAAAAACAAAACAAAAAAACTTCAGTTGAACTGACTGAATGTTGACTGACGATACCTCCAACCTCCAGTATTTCCCTCCTCCTTTCTCATCATGTATGCATCCAGTTTGTAAATGTGAATGTGACAAATTTAGTGTGAATGGCACTGCCAACATTTGATAATATCATATGCAAAAAACAAAAAAAACAAAAGTCAAACTGCATGTCAGTAATCATGTTCAGACCCATTTATGGTTATCCAGAACTTATGTGCCTTTACAAAAACCCACGTTCCCATCTAGACGGTTCTCAATGAAAACTTTGGTACTGACTCATCATCCACATGTATATTTGCAAGGATTCTGACTACTGAATCACTGGCTATTTCTTTACAACCAGAAGCACAATGTCTGCAAGTGAAGAAAACTTTTGAAAGATCTTCTACATTGTGATTTCAGTCACTGTTCTATATGCTACAGATCTTAGATATTTAACCCTCATAGACAATAGATGCATCTCTTACTAGACATATCTAGTTTTAAACATTTCATTTTGAAGTATTTTGATTCCGTTACATTTTGCACACACTTTTTCTGCTCGGTCTGTGCATCCTGTGTCAAAGAAAGCAGCATCAAAAAAAACAAACTCATTCATCGTGTACACGTTGTCCAAAAGCAACAGTAACCTGGTATACGTCAATGGACTCCTGTCATTTTCTTCATCTTAGTTCATGAAATGATACTTGCTGATAACCGTGGAAATAACAATAAAACATTTTTGACATGTTTTCATTATGAACTGATAGTTGACTTTGATTTAGAAAAGAAAAGCTGCAGATGAACACAAAGAGCTGTTAAACTTGACCAATTTGATGACTAATTCACATAAATTTGCCATACATTAATTTTGAAGCTGTAGTTGTTATGGTTGGGTTCTACATTAGAAATACAATTGAAGAGTTTATTTGCAAAAACATAACTTCAAAAATCATGTTTTTTATTATTTTCATGTTTTTATTGTGTTAGTGGTATTTTTACTTAATCAAAGTAACCCAACTGCAGTTTGATTGAGATTAATTGGAATGCACAATGAAGAAATATGATTTGATGAAAAATCTGTTTTTGCAAATGAGCTCGTCCATTGTTCCATTTATCAGGCATCCCCGCTGAATAAAACAATAGAAACCATCACAGAAATTCTAATGGATTCCACTACAAATACTGTTACAAACATCAACTTTTAACCATTAAAACCGTTTCCTGTAGTGTGTTTTGGGACATACTCCATTAGGATTTAGTGGTTTTAGCAAGCCACCAATAGAAGGTGAGCAATTACCAGTAGAAAGCCAGTACAATTACCATTATAACCAAAATGAACAGCTATTTAAAAGGTTAATTGTAGCATAATAGACTTCTACCCAGCAAACACAACGTTGCCTCAATGTAGGCAACCTTTTAACAATGATGTAACAATGTGGCTGAAGCGTTTGTATTTAATATTGGTGCCATGTTCCATTTTTATGATGGCAAGGTTGCTGTCTATATATTTATATTGTTTTATTACATTATTTTCCTATAAATACATTATTTTTCTTTCCATAGATATTTTTCATGTATAAACTACCAGTCAGATTTTTAATGTTTTTTTTTTTTAAGTAAGTCTCTTCTGCTCACCAAGCCTGCATTTATTTGATCCAAAGTACAGCAAAAACAGTACAATGTTGAAATATTTTTACTATTTAAAATAACTGTTTTCTATTGAAATATATTTTAAAATGTTATTTGTTCTTGTGATCAAAGCTAAATATTCAGCATCATTACTCCAGTCTTCAGTGTCACATAATCCTTCAATCATTCTAATATGCTGATTTGCTGTTCAAGAAACATTTATTATTATATTATCAATATTTAAAACAGCTGAGTACCTTTTTTCATTCTTTGATGATTAAGGATAAGCTTATAAAGACATTTTTAATGTTACAAAAAAAAATCTATTTCACATAAATGCTGTTCTTGTGAACTTTCTATTCATTGAAGAAACATTAAAAAAATGTACTTGGCTGTTTTCAACATAATAATAATAATAGAATGATTTCTGAAGGATCATGTGACTAGAGTAATGATGCTAAAAAATCAGCTTTGAAATCACAAGAATAAATTGTATTTTAAAAAATATTCAAATTGAAAAAAAAAATCAAAATATTACTGCTTTTGTTGTACTTTGGATCAAATAAATGTAGGCTTGGTGAGCAAAAGAGACTTCTTTAAAAAGTATTAAAAATCTTTTGACTGGTAGTGTATGTGAGGAGTTCAGATGCAAAAGCCTCTAAATCCATCTGACGTATTTCTTTAAAATGAGCATTTCTTTCTGGCTACTTTGTATAGTTTTCTATGTAAGTACTGGTACTTCTGATTGGGCTGAGGTTGGAATTTAGCGAGTTTGAAGTAAAAGTATTTGATGGACGTATACTATGTGTCAGGAGCATTCACTCAGTATCATTATCTCATTTTTGACCGAGATGGATTTTAGCTGGTTTTGCATCTGAACTCTTCATGCATTATATATTTAGTTAATTCAGTTTATGTAACTAAATTTTGTATCGCCGTACTCCACTTTTATTTTGAAAAGACATTCTAGCGCTATTGACTTCTATGTTGAAATACAGCCACGCGAGGGATTTTTGCTTTTGCTTCCGCCTTCACAATCGTAAGTGCCCTTCCCAAACAAGTGAACTGCTGAAGTGAACTTATGAGTTTGTGTCATAGTTATTTTAGATATAATCCTCGTCCAAAGTAGCACACACATGACTTTCGATGCGTACTAACTGTTACATGCTGGGCCTTTCCTTTACGAACATCTTTGAGGATAGTTTTACAAACTTCAGAGACTGATCACTTTACAGGTTTGTACATTTTAACTCGATAACAACTACACACACTGCTGTAACAGACAGTTGAAATGTTTGTTCTGACGTAAACTCATAATGTTTAATGCTTGATGTATATTCCTAGTAATCCCTGAAACATCTGTTTATGGATAACGTGTTACTGTCTGGAAGTATTTTTCAAATGTTAATGTGGTTTATATGAATGAGCGTTATTAACTGTCACCACTTACGTTCACAAGTGTTGTTTGTATTCTCTAAACATAAAACATCTTTTAATAATTCTTCAGCTGTCTCTCATATTTGAACCCATGCAGAATGAGTTTGGCGGAGATCAATGAGAATGTGAAGCTGGCTCGAGAATACGCCCTGCTGGGGAACTACAGCTCTGCAGTGGTCTGTTATCAGGGAGTCCTGGAGCAGATCAGAAAATATCTCTACTCGGTCAGAGACACCTCTCTACAGCAGAAATGGCAGCAGGTTAGAGTTCCTCCCTGGGTATTGTTCACACTGTCTGGACCTATGAGTCAGACTATTTAATGTTTTTCACTTGTTGTGACAGGCTTTTGTGTGTCCCTGTTGTCTCATCCAGGTTTGGCAGGAGATAAATGAGGAAACTAAGCAAGTACGAGAGATCATGGCAACACTTGAGAGCTTCCAGCTGGAGTCAACGCCATCCAAACCTAGCAGTTTTGGCCAGGAGAATGACATTATGCCTGTACACGTGGAGCACAGGTACATGTCTGGTTTAATTCTAATCTCTTTTATTCGTGCAGTTGGTTGTGTTTATATATTTGAAGTAAGAATTCTGCATTTCAACATAGGGCAGCATAATTTGTAGACTAGTAACGTGGTGTTTTAAGTTGCAAGACATCAGACTTTACAGAACTTCATCCAGTCAGGTTTTCATCAGGCCCCTAATAGATTGTGCCTAATGAAGACCAAAGTGATTGAAACATTGCTCTTAGGTGTGATCAAATTTTTAGGCCTAGAAAATAAAATTTACCACAAAATTTTTCGCGAACTTTTTACTGATGAATTTTCTAGGCCTAAAAAATAAGATAAAATAAAAAATAAAATAAAATGAAGTAAAATAAAACAAAATAAAATTTACCACAAAATTTTGTTTTATTTTACTTCATTTTATTTTATTTTATTTTATTTTATTTTATTTTTATAGACCTAGAAAAATCAGTAAAAATTCGGGGGAAATTTCTATAGTAATATATATTTTTTAAATATTTAATTTTTATTTTTGTTTGTTTTTTAGGCTTAGATAATGCACCGGTCAAAATTTGGGGAAAAAAGTTCTGTAGTGAATTATTTTTATTTTATTTTATTTTATTTTATTTTATTTTATTTTATTATTTTACTTTATTTGCCCAGAAAAATTATCATTAAAATTTTTCTATAGCTATTTATTTATTTATTATTTTTGTTTGTTTATTTTTTTAGGCCTATTTGTTTATTTTATTAATATGTCTAGAAGAAGTCATCATTAAAAATGTTATTGAAATGAAATTTCTATAGTGAATTTTATATTATTTTAGTTTGTAGGCCTATAAAAGTCATCATTATCATCATCTTATTAGAGACATTTGTAAAATGTAAAGTTGATTTAATTTTTACAGTTTACTACAATTTTTTTAAGAATTAAAAGTTTTAATAATCCTTATCCAGTATTTCAAACAACTGAAAAATCATTGCCCACTCTGTGGGAATTTTGTCGTTATTGTTGAGTTTTTAAGCCCCCATCAGCACTCCTGTCATGTGAAGTAGATTAAGATCTAAATGGCGTCCCACCGTCTCTCAGCCCCTCTTACTCTTTCATGCCTCCCTTGAGGCTAATAAAGGTCTTTTGAGTCTGTTACATAAACCATAATCTGATTATGAAGTAACATCTGAATGAGCGATTACAGGCATTTTAATTAAGAACAGTTCATTCCATTCAGCAAAATTGAAATTAAAGTGTTAAAGCGCCTCTTCAGTAAACACAGTCACATTGTATGTCCTGATACTACATGTATGTGTCTGTATGCTGGTGAACAGGCCGTCCCCATGTGTAGCACGGAAATCCGCCGGCCCGCATAAAGACAGCAAAGGCCACGGGAACCGATTGAGCGCCGGCCCCCGCAACCAACCGCGACCCTCACCGCGTGTTGTCAACGGTGAGAAAGGAAAACCTCAGAAAGGCAAAGAGAAGAAAGAAAACCCATCCAAGCCAAAAGATGATAAGGTAAGAACGTGTGGATCCATTTCCTGTTTCTGTCTGCTGTTTGAACAAGGCCTCCTGTGTCATAAAGTGCTTGCAGTCACAATATTTGCTCAAAGGATCAGATGCCTTTCGCTGTATTAATGTTATAAACCTGCAATACCAGTTTCTTACATCAAAGCAAACAGTTCAGAAAGAGTTAAGGAAAAACATGCAAGTGTTTCCTTTGTACAATGAATATGAGCACATTGGATTTTTATCCAAAGATTGAAATAACAGAACTTGCTGTGTTCTGGTTTGTTCTGGTTTTTGCCATTCTGTTTTAGTGAAAAAGCCTGTCAGAATCTTTTGCCAAAGAAATTATTAAAAAACAGGTTTGGCAAAACTCTCTGCCCTCTGTAGAACAAAGCGGAAGGCGTGGAGACGGAGGTGAAGAGGTTTGACAGAGGAGGAGAGGACAAAGATTTGATTGAAACTCTGGAGAGAGACATCATCTCCCAAAACCCTAATGTCACGTGGTGGGTTCATCTGCTCTCATCTCACTTTTCTCCAGAAGTGCTTCTAATTCTCATTTAATTTTTCAGATATTCTCAGTATTTAAGAAAATAATCAGTCATGTGTTTATTTTTTAATATAGGGATGACATTGCTGACCTTGAGGAAGCTAAGAAGCTTTTGAAGGAAGCTGTGGTTCTGCCCATGTGGATGCCTGAGTTCTTTAAAGGAATAAGGCGCCCGTGGAAGGTACGAATGCAAGAAAATCGCATATGCACATATGAGTTCGTATCTTGATTCTGACTTTTCTGCGGGTTATAAAGTCCAGTTCTGAGGAGAAAAAAGACTATGTTCACAGAATTGCGAGTTTATGTCATGCAATTCTGACTTTATAACTCGCAGTTGTGAGTTTGTATCACGCAGTTCTGAGAAAAAAGTCAGAATTGTGAGATAAGTCGCAATAACCTTTTAAAAAAAATTTTATTCAATGGCGGAAAGAGGCTTCCATCAAGGCTGAATTATTTGATCACAAATACTGAAAAATATTGAAATATTATTACAGTTTGAAACAACTGTGTTCTATTTCAGTATACTTCAAAATATAATTTATTCCTGTGATCAAAGCTGAATTTTTATCAGCCATTACTCCAGTCTTTACTGTCACATGATCCTTCAGAAATCAGTCTAATATGCTGATTTATTATTTAATATTTATTATCAGTGTTGTAAACAGTTTTTGTAGCTTATTTTTTTTTTTTTAATCTGATTCCTTTTCAGGATACTTTGATGAATAAAAAGTTAAAAAAAAGGGCATTTGTTCACAATTGAAATTGTGAATATACACACATTTTTTTTTTTAGATATTTTATGTATATATATATATATATATAATTTGACACTGAAGAATGGCTGATTAAAATGCAGGATTAAAAGGAAGACTATTAAAGTAAAAAACATTATTTTAAATTGTAATTTCACAATATTGCTTTTTTTTTTTTCTTTGAATCAAATTAATGCAGCCTTGAGCATAAGACACTCATTTAAAAAACATTACAAATCATAATGATTCCAAACTTTTGAATGGCAGTTTACTGCGTTATATATTATATATTGGTAATCTTTGCTGCATTATATATTATATACAATATATACTATATCTTTTTCCATACACACAATAACTGAACTTGCATGTGACTTTAGGGCGTGTTGATGGTGGGTCCGCCAGGCACAGGAAAGACATTACTGGCCAAAGCTGTTGCCACTGAGTGCCGTACAACCTTCTTCAACGTGTCTTCCTCCACCCTCACCTCCAAATACAGAGGGGAGTCTGAAAAACTTGTGCGGCTGCTGTTTGAAATGGTGAAATTTCTTTCTGTATTACCCTTTGTTAATACATGCAAAATAGTAGCCTGACATGCTTTCGGTTTTATTATCATACATACATTTAGTCTGTTTGCATGTTCATGCAGGCACGTTTTTATGCCCCCACCACCATCTTCATTGATGAGATAGACTCCATATGCAGCCGTAGAGGAAACTCAGAGGAGCATGAAGCCAGCAGACGCGTCAAAGCTGAACTACTCGTCCAGATGGATGGTACTGCTTCATACAAACTGTAGCTAAGGCTTTAAGTTATGAATATTCTGTCATTTACCCCCGGTTTCACAGACAAGCTCACAAATGTAAGCCTGAGCTATTTCAGCTGAAAGAAACTTGCACCGATTGACCTTAAAAATATATCAGTGTCTTTGTTTTGTGTCAAAATGGACACCAGTCATTTTTTTTTCCAAGGCACATTTATAAAAATGACTTAAATGTTCTATTTAAACTATGGCCTAATCCTGGCTTAGTCTAAACCCTGTCTGCGAAACCAGGCCATAACTGCACTGGCACTGTTGGATGAGAAAAACGTTTGAATTGAGCTGGATAATGAAACTAACTTTGCAATATTGACACTGTTATTGAACCTGTTACTAAATTAAATCAACATCAAACTGGTTTAAGCTGAATTACACTATTGCATTCTGTAAGGCTGCTCATTTGAATTTCTTTCATAATTAAGTTTGAACTAAAATGAGCTGTATAATGGCACTTATCTTCTGTAGAGTTGCTTTACCGCCGAAACTGAGCTCATTTCATCGCTGAATGCACCTGTTGTGTTTCCAGGTGTTGGTGGGACATCTGAAAATGACCCTTCAAAAATGGTCATGGTTCTGGCAGCCACCAACTTCCCATGGGACATCGATGAAGCTCTGAGACGCAGGCTAGAGAAAAGAATTTACATCCCACTACCCTCAGGTATTCAGAATTACCCAGAATCCATCATCCATCTTGCTGTATTAAAGGGTTAGTTCACCCAAAAATGACAGTTCTGTGATTAATTACTCACCCTCATGTCATTCCAAACCCATAAGACCTTTGTTCATCTTCAGAACACAAATTAAGATATTTTTGAGGAAATCTTAGATGCTGTTTATGCAGGGTCAGAAAGCTCTCAATTTCATTAAATATATCTTAATTTTTGTTCTGAAGATGAACAAAGGTCTTGGAATAACATGAGGGTGAGTAATAAATGACAGAATTTTCACTTTTGGGTGAAGAATATCCCATTAAGCACCATCAGCTTAATACATCCCAGATCAAGATACATAAACATAAAAGTATTTCAAATCATAATTTGTATTACTGTAGCTAAAGGAAGAGTGGAGTTACTCAAGATCAATCTGAAAGAGCTGGAGCTGGCTAATGATGTCAACATGGACAAGATCGCTGAGCAGATGGAGGGATACTCTGGTGCTGACATCACCAACGTTTGCAGGTGCGGCCGTTTGAATAGAACCTGAAATTATTGTAAATGTTTAAAGTGCCACAGTTCTAAAAGTGATTCATTGTTTTTGAATAATTGCAGAGATGCATCCCTGATGGCAATGAGAAGGCGGATTGAGGGTTTGACCCCTGAGGAGATACGAAACTTGTCAAAAGATGAGATGCACATGCCCACTACAATGGAGGACTTTGAGACAGCACTCAAGAAAGTCTCCAAGTCTGTATCTGCTGCTGACCTAGAAAAATATGACAAGTGGATAGCAGAGTTTGGCTCCTGTTGATGATGCCAAAGAACCTCAAACAGTCGCCGTTAGCACTTTGTTAGACTGCGTGCCAGTTTCACTAAATCTCGGAGCATTTCCACCCAGGACCAGACTGATTTCAAAGAGTGATAAATCTTGCCTTACATAAGGTTTGTATGAGTACAGATTTATAGTAGTTGTTTAATATTTAATAGTAATAGGTTTTACATCTACAGGACTTCACTTTCAGAACTGATTAGCTGGATGCAGGTTAAGAAGTTCACTCACGTTAAAATGAAATGTAAGAATGAAGGCTAAACTAAGTATCCAGTAAATCCAGAGATCTGGAATCTGAAAAACTATTATAACAGCCCTATGATGTTGCCTTACGATAGTGTGGACAAACAACACTGAGGTTGTAGACACAGGAATGGGCTGCTTTATCTTTACTTGTAAAATCACTGCCAATGACCAAAGACCAGCAAATCCTATTTTCTGTTGTCTCCAAATGCTGCTTTAGATTAAAAAAAAAAAAAAAGCAAGCTAATAGGGTTACTGCTTCTGTGCCACTGTGGTTGATTTAAAGGCCAAAGTTTCCAGCGTTGGACAATTGTCTTAATGATAAGACTAGTGTCTTAAAGGTGTGTTCAGCACTTGACTTTTATAAAAGCTATGGAACCGGTTTCTGGTTTTTCATTAGTGACATTCCACTGCCATGATCAATTTGTAAAATTATGTATTTTGTTGAATAAATATTTTTTAAATTTGAAAAATACTTACTGAGACAAACTAATTTGTGCAGAATTTACTCACGTAACAACCTGTGAAGAAAAACAAGCCATAACGTGCAACAAAATGACACAAAATGACTGATTTCAATAATAGCCAATCACAGGGCTACAATGAAATATAGGCACCCAGTTGAAATGTTTAAAATATTAAAGTACACTGCTTGAAATGACTGAAATGTTGTAATGCAATGGGGGATACGCAGACAGACAGCTCATGCGAAAGTGTACAAGTCTTCATTTCATATGATGCAGATGAAAGTTGAAATGTATTGCGGGCGTGCATGCTTAACATAACCGCCAATACCTGAAGCAACGTTAACATTAAACATTACGCAACATAGAGTTTCATACAGGCCATTTAAAAATAGAGAAATAAGAACTAATCCATTTAAATAATATGGACAGTTGAAAATCAGTTATTTTGATGGTTCTTTACATTAACCTAAATGGATTATCAATCCATTTTTTAGCACTATACCCTTTATAATGTCATTTCCATACAACAGGGAATAGCAATTCCTAGTATTACCATAAAACAACCACTTCAGTGGGAAAAAGTCAGGGACATTTTAGGGACTGTGCTTATTGAAATGTGTGCACCTTTGGCATTCCACCTCACAATGCAATGAAAAATATAAAAGTAATTTGCTGATTATACTGTTAAACGGACACAGATGTGAAAATAGAAATCTGTTTCATTAGGAAATGTCAGGGAATATTTTTTTTTAAAGTGCTACATTGAAATCATTGGTATTGTCGACCAAATAAAGCCACATAACCAAACTGATGAGATCACATCCATCACTTTTCTATCAAACTGCTTTTTTCTGTAATTTCTCCTTCCATGTAATATATTAGCCTTTGTTTTTCATCATCTGGCATCAGAGTCTCTGGATTCAGATGAAAGAGTCCCCTAGGAAAGAGAGAAAAGAAATATGCATTATTATTAATACAATATTCAGCAAATTGCCTCATATGCCACTTCTAATCTGGCTGTGGTCTATAGGTCTATAGGTCTATAGTGCCAAATGGCAATGCATTTGGCCATACCTGTGTTCACAGGAGGGGAACAGAAGATCCAGGATCTTAATGATGACAGCTGAACCTGCAACACCAATCACCACCACCCACATGATCAAGAAGAATAGTGGGACAGAATCAGACCAGAAGCGCCTCAGTTTATCTCTCAGCCCATCGACCCACTGACATGCCACCTGTCCACAAACACAATAACATTACATGAGGAAAATTACACTATTGAGAAACAGAAAAATAAGTAAATTTGACAAATGTGACCCAGGACCACAAAACCAGTCATAAGTTTAAATTTCTCAAAATTGACATAATAAATTGAACAAATAAGCTTTCCGTTGATGTATGGTTAGTTAGGAATGGAGAATATTTGGCCGAGATACAACTATTTGAAAATCTAGAATCTGAGGGTGCAAAAGAATCAAAATACTGAGAAAATTGCCTTTAAAGTTGTCCAAATGAAGTTCTGAGCAATGCATATTACACAATTAAGTTTTGATATATTTACGGTGGGAAATTTACAAAATATCTTCATGGAACATGATCATAATATCCTAATGATTTTTGGCATAAAAGGAAAATTGATAAATTTGACCCATCCAATGTTTTTTTTTTTTTTTTTTGGCTATTGCTACAATTATACCCATGTAACATAAGACTGGTTTTGCGGTCCAGGGTCACAAATAAAGAAATTAAGGTCAGTGACTAGTTTGGAAAATGTATTGATTTTATTTTATTTTTAAAAATAAACTTACAGTAAAAAAAATTGCTGTAAAATTGTGAAATATGATTACAATTGAAAATAACTGTTTTCTATTTGAATACATTTTAAAATGTATTCTTGTAATCGCAACCCTGAATTTTCAGCAGCCATTACTATCCCGTGTTCAGTCATGATCCTTCAGAAATCATTCTTACATGCTGATTTGCTGCTCAAGCAACATTTATTATTAATGTTGAAAAGAGTTATGCTGCTTAATGTTTTAATGTTTTTGTGGAAACTGACTTTTTTCAAGATTCTTTGATGAATATAAAAAAAACAGCATTTATTTGAAATCAAATGTCTCCACTCCTGTTTTATATATATATATATATATATATATATATATATATATAAAAAACTTTGGGGTCAGTATTTTTTTTCTTTTATTCAGCAAGAATGTTATGTTGACATTTAAATTTTTTTTTTTATTCATAAAAGCCTTAAAAAAAAGTGAAGACTGGCGTAATGATGCTGAAAATTCAGATTTGCATCACAGGAATAAATTATATTTTAAAGTACATTAAAATAGAAAAACTATTTTAAACTGTAATAATATTTCATATCACTTTTTTTTCTGTATGATCAAATGAATGCAGCCTTGAAGAGCAAAAGAGACTTCTTCAAGAAAAAAAATTGCTGCAGTACACAGTCACTTACACTATAGGAGGACATGGACCCACTTGGAGGCTCAAGTAACAAGGAATCTGAAGTCCTTTCCTCTTCCTCTCTGGACTCATACAGGGTTTCTGGGTCCATCCGCAAGGGTGTTTCAGGAAGTTTCCCCGGAGCGGCAATCTCCTCCTGAGTGGTCTCTGCATGTTTGAGGAGATAATGGCTGGTGGTGTTAAGCACTTGGTCTTCAACTGTAAAGACAGAAAACTATTCATAAAAATCCTTCCAGTTCAAGGATCGCAGTCATTTTTGGGAGATTACAAACAAAAGGCATTTTACTCCACAAATCTACCTGTATTAGGCATGGATGCATTAGTCACCCAGACATCAGTCTCTCGTGGGATGGCTGAAAGCTTGCTCCTTGACGAAGGGTAAATATTGGTCACCTGTATTATCTCCTCAGAGCTCTGGTTCCACAGGATCTCCACCTCACAAGCGTCTGGCTGCTGGACCTACAAAATGTACAACACAAAGTACTTAATCTCTATCTACAGTTTTGATACTTTCAATCACATTAAAGCTGCATTTCCATGTTTAAGACTAAATTACTCTGTAAAAAAATAACATATGAAAAAGAATTGAGCTGTCAGTCATCATTTATAGTAATGATTAATACCTTTTCATCCGCCAGCTGGATTATCTCCTGACTCAGGATGAGTAACAGAAGCTGCTCTCCAGCATCACTCTGAACATATGATTGATTCGTCATCAGCCTCAGCTCACTGCTAACCAACCCATCTGCTGGATTACTAGAGCTCACATTAGAACCATCCACTGCGAACACAGAGAAAATGTAACATAATACAATACAATAAATTCCTGTTGTTTACAGGTATAGTTCACCCCAAAATTAAAATACATCCACCCCCAAGCCATCCCAGATACAGGGTTTCTTCATCAGAACAGTTTTGTGGAAATTTAGCACTGCATCACTTGCTCACCAACAGATCCTTTAAAGTGAATGGGTGCTGTCAAGAGTGACAACTGATAACAAACATCGCAATAAACCACAAATAATCCACACAACGCCAGAAAAGACAGAAAGCAATATTATGAATACAGGACTCATATTTTAGCTGAAAGCAATGGTTTGGAGTTGAAAAATGGTGTCTTGATCAATTACTTACATGCAGATTTTTGCTTCACAAACCAATAAAAACAAACTGGATTACTTGTGAATTGTGATGTTTTTATCAGCTGTTTGGAATCTATTTCTGACGGCACCCATTCACTGCAGTGGATCCACTGGTGAACAAGGGATGTAATGCTACATTTCTCTAAATCTGTTTCCATGAAGAAACAAACTCATCTACATCTTGGATGGCAAAAGGTTAGGTGAATTTTTGTGTGAAGCATTATTTTAATGTTAGTTTTTGCAACAACAAAAAAGTTCAATAATTACAATTACAACTTTTGATCTTTACATTATGTACTAGCAAATGTGGAAACTGACATTGAAAATAAGTATTTTTCATTGTTAGCCCTGTTAAAAAAAACAGCATATGCTGGTAAGTAGGTTTTGATGCTGGGATGCTGGTTAGGTATGTTTTGATGCTGGTTTAAGATGACTGGTTTATAATAATCCAGCAAAGGACCATCTTAAACCAGCATCAAAACCTACTTACCAGGGAGTTCGTCTCCTTTTTGGCTAGATGTTAAACACAGGAATAAGTTTATTTAATACATTTAAAAAAGAAAGCAAGAAAACAATACATACACAATAGAGCGGGACATGTCATCCTTGTGACTCCTGAAGGCTTGATAGGAGCTCCATTGATGAATGTTTCATTGTCCAAAAGACCTACATTTAAATTTATCTGAAAGAAGGGATGAGCAGTAATTTCAAACGATCACTCCTTCACAAAACAATACACTATTCCCAAAAATACTCGTGTAATTCTTCCACGAGTTATCTTACCTGTACACTGTACTTTGTCTGGTTAGTTTCACTAACCGCTGTCACATTTAACACAACCGTTTCCTGTGAAACAAACCACACATCGTTACACAATGACAACCGCGTTTGTTTACACGATTCCGACTTGACAATCATTCGCCTAAGTTTTTGAAGCGATGGCCACTGCTTTGGATAAACTAACCGTGAATTTTAAACCGACGGCGTATTTAAATTTGTCAGTCAAACCGTGGCGTAAGCGTCTTTAAAAGCCAAATATAGTGTATTTACTTGGCGGATATCTCAGCTATCTGATAAGCCTTTGTACTGCTACATGTGAATGCATCAGAAAGACATTAAACTACCTGAAAATATATGAAATGTCACCCACCGTGGTTATTTGTTTCGATTGTGCATTGGCCAGGACACACAAGACGCTTAAATAAACAACCGTTAAATGTATTTTCCATGTAGACGCCATTTTTACCACGCTAGATATCAACAATACGTGAATTAAAATGCGCGCACGACGCTCTGCGCATCATGTCGTAATTTCGGCCATTCCCATTTGATTTGACGTAGCATTGTTATTGAGAACTCTCATGACCCCTACTGGATATTAGGGAGTATTACAGAAAGCTTCGTTCAATTATACATCTTGTCTTTAGTCTTTTTTGTCAGATGAATCCCTAGGAATAACTGCTTAGTTAAGCTACTCAGTCTTGCGCTTTCACTTGTGAATTATTTCTAGTGATATTTTTGCTATTACATTTCAATTCATTTTTATTTAAAATGAATTTTATAGATTAAAACTATATTACAGTTTCATATCTGTTCAGTACAGATGGATTTTCCTTATTAAAATCTCTGAGAACAGTGTTCACGCCTGATAATGTTTGTCCAACAGTAGTTTAAATAATCAAGCAGCAAACATGGGAAATTTTATATAATATATATATATATATATATATATATATATATACACACACACACACACACACATTACCAGTCAAACGTTTTTGAACAGTAAGATTTTTAATGTTTTATAAAGAAGTCTCTTCTGCTCACCAAGCCTGCATTTATTTAATCCAAAGTACAGCAAAAACAGCAACATTTTTAAATGTTTTACTGTTTTAAATAACTTGAATAAATAATTTGAATATATTTTAAAATGTAATTTATTCCAGTGATCAAACCAAAATTTCAGCATGATTACTCCAGTCTTCAGTGTCACATGATCCTTCAGAAAAATAATGAATTAATAATAAATAGAAAGATCCAAAGATCAGCATTTATCTGAAATAAAACGCTTTTGTAACATTATACACTATACCATTCAAAAGCTTGGAGTCAGTTTTTTTTTTTTTTTTTTTTTTTGGGGGAATAAAGGGAAATAATACTTTTATTTAACAAGGATGCTTTAAATTGATCAAAACTGATGATAAAGACATTTATTATGTTACAAAAGATTTCTATTTCAGATAAATGTTGTTCTTTTTAACTTTCTATTCATCAAAGAAACCTGAAAAAATCTAATCAGCTGTTTTCAACATAATAATAAATGTTTTTTGAGCAGCAAATCAGAATATTTGAATGTTGTCTAAAGGATCATGTGACTGGAGTGATGATGCTAAAAATTTGGCTTTGAAATCACAGGAATTAAAATTACATTTTAAAATATTCAAATAGAAATCTGTTATTTCAAACAGTAAAAATATTTCAAAATGTTACTGTTTTTGCTGTACTTTGGATCAAATAAATACAGGCTTCGTGAGCAGAAGAGACTTCTTTAAAAAAAAACTTTACAAATCTTACTGTTCAAAAACGCTTGACTGGTAGTGTATATTTATATATTTTATATATTGTTTAGATGAAAAAAAAAAAAATACAGGCTACAAAATGTCAAAATGTTTTGTTTTACAAACATATTTTTATTCCAAATTTAAAATTTAAATAAATCAAAATTGAATAAAAAATTATCAAACAAAATTAAAATCTCTTCGACAAAATATAATAATTCCTGTCTTGTATATTATAACATTTTCTATGTTGTTAATATCTGTTAATATTTCTATATTTATTTATTTTTAAATGTATTCAGCATTATTTAAGTGATCTGTTAGATAAGTGCATCACAATACTTATTTATGGATCACAGAGTTTCACTGAAGAGAACGCATTGGTGTTTGACCCACAGTTGTCTAGGTTGAGCAGATCTCCAGAACCCGATGCACTGAACCATAACCCAGGATACAGGGGTTGAGTGAATGTTGTCTGGACACGGTGTAAAAGGGTCACTGCATCAGACACACTGTAGAAAGACAAAATTCCTGCATTGTAGTCAACAAACACACCCACCCTAGAGGATAGTGGGCTTGAGATCTTCGTTTTAATGCTCTTATGCCAGAAAACAGGCTTGGGAAAACACTGCAGACTCCAAGATGTGTCATTGTTTCCAAACATACCAACCAATCCCTTTCCTCTGACACTCTTTATTTTTTCTTTATATGAGACTGATATGTGCACATTTCTCCCATTCCACTCCACTTCCCAGTAGCAGCGTCCAAACACACTCTCCTTACAAAATACCTTGCAGGGAAACTTATATCTCCCACAATGCTCAGGGTATGTCATCTGTCTGTTGTTCTCAGAAAGGACGAGATGTTCAGTCGCAGTGTTGGGATCAAGGGTAAAGCTGCAAAAATCTAAGGAAAAGATTTATAAGTTATTGTTATTAATGTTAATTGTTATTGTCAGTTATGGCTTACTAGTCTTAGCAAATTATATATTTTTTTATTTTAAAAATATTGAACATATGAATTAGTGCACTAGCCATACTATCTGACAAGATTCACATACACAGTATCACGAGGGAGCTTTTTTTGGACTTACATTGTTTAAAGTGATCCCTGGTTAACGGTAAAATCCGAATTCTGGCCACTATAAACAAACAGAGATCAAGTGCCATTGCAGATAATATTTTAATTTTGTATGCAATAAAATAAAATAAAATAATTTTTTTCTGGTTACTTAAGATAAAAACTAACAAGAAAAACACTTTTGATAGTGAACATTTCTTTAATGATTTAAAGCAGTCTGAATGAATGGAATCTCTTACCAACAGAGATGACTTTACTGATCTCCTCCTGACAAAAATCTTCACAATGTTGTTTTAGATCAGAGAGAGATTTCCTCAATCCATCAAATAGAATATGATTAAAAGTCATACTGGATGACTCATCAGATTCAGAAGAAGCGGAGAGATTCTAAAAAGTTTATATTGAGAAAATCAATCAAAATTGCAGTGAACCAGAATAAAATGCTTTAGGCCACCTGTGGTTTTACCTTGAAATTAAAATGTTTCTCTGCTTCTGGATGTTGATCCAGCTCTGTGTCTCTCCTTTGGAGATCAGTGATCTCCTGCTCCAGCTGCTCCAGGAGTCCTTCAGCTCGACTCAGTTCAGCCCTCTCCTGATCTCTGATCAGCTGTGTCACCTCATGCTGTCTTTTCTTAAAAGAAAGGATGAGCTCAGTGAAGATCTTCTCATTGTGCTCCACTGCTGTCTCAGCAGAGTGCTGTAAGGCACACAGAAAAAACGGAAGTCCAGTTTAAACTGGAGCAGCCAAATTTTAGTCTGCTCCTCTTGACTAAGCTATTATGATACTTTTATGATAATCCTCATTTATTATAATTGCATGGAAAAGAGTAAGCAGCGTATTATACAAAAATATTTTTCATGTTGCATGGAAGAAAGAAGGTCATACAGGTTTAGAATGACATGAAGTAAAGAGTAAAGGGTGAATTTTGTGAAAAATTAATATAATTTTAAATGGCTTTTTTCCTATTGTAATGTGTTTAAAAATATTATCTATGCTGTGTTGGCAAAGCTGAATTTTCAGTAGCTGTTACTTCTGTCTTCAGTGTCACATGATCCTTCAGAAATCATTTTACCAATTTAATGCTGAAGAAAAATTTCTTATTATAATCAGTGTTTACTGATTAATCACAAAAAACAGTTGTGCTGTTTAATATTTTCGTGAAGACAGCGATACATTTTTTCAGGATTTTTGTTTATTTGAATTCTGTTTAAAAGAATAGCAAAAAAGAATATTTTGTAACATTACAATCGTCTTTACTGCCACTCATCGAATAAAAATATTAATGTCTTTAAAAAACATTACTGACCCCAAACTTTCGAACTGAAAAAGAATGAAAAAAATAAATGATCATCTCTCACCTTCAGTGTGTTCACCACTTGTTTCAGCTCCTGTATCGTTTTCTGTTTCTCTTGAATTTTCTGTGTGGCTGTTCTCTGCATCTTCTCAACCTGGTTCTGTGGAGAAAAAATACTCCTTTATGATTCCAGGGACAGAGTGAACAGTACAGATACTATAGCACGTTCTGTAAAGTCTTAAATGGAAAATGAAACTTTGGTTATGCTGTTGAGGTTTCCTAGCTACGGTAACCATTTCATTGCTGTGTCTCAAAATATTTGGTTATTCATATAAAGACTACCATTTTAAAATCATTTTACATTGGATTTCTTCGTAAAATATATCCATTGTATACCCACACAGTCCACACAGTGATTCTGAGGTGCCAGTCTGTTCTGTCTGCACAAGCGAAACAAGGAGGTAGGAAGTGAGTTTGAGGTATGTACTGAAGTGCTACAGGAGGTTGCAAATGAGTTCTTAACAAAAGAAGCTAAACACGTTAGACTGGATTTTAATGAGTACTGTACTTACGTATACACAATGAAATGTCACATAGATCTGTTTTGTTCTACCAGAAAGGAAATGGGGATGACTATTCCAATAAATGTATACAGTATATATATACTGTACAGTGCCTTTGCGAAAGTATTCATACCCCTTCATTTTTTTCAAGTTTTGTTATGTTGTTGCCTTATGTTAAATTGTTTTAAATTACTTTTTTCCTCACATCAATCTATACTTCATGCACTTTAATAACAAAGCAGAAATTGTCAGAATTTATTTAAAATAAATACTGAAATAAGTACATTGCATAAATATTCATACCCTTAACTCAGTACTTAGCTGAAGCACCTTTACAGCCTTAAGTCTTTGGGGTATGATGCAGCAAGATTTGCACATCAACATTTGGCACCTCTTCATCTCTCAAGCTCTGCCAGCTTGGATGGGTGCTGGCAGACATTTTCAGGTTTCACCAGAAATATCTGATTGCTTTCAAGCCCAGGCTGTGGTTGGGCCACCTAAGGACATTCACAGATTTGTAGAGTTGGGGTACTCGGACTCGAGTCCGGTCTCGAGTACAATTTTACAAGTTCTCTTTCACTTCAAATAGAGTGTGTTATTGCTACACACATGTTTGTCTTGTAGACTATTCATGTAAATGAAGTCGGTTTTGTCTTAAGTAAACCTGAACAGTTGGGAGGAATACTGATCCGTCAAAATATTTGATATGTGCGTCAGATCGTAAAGTGACAGCAGCGTAAACCTGCAGCCACAGACAGCGTCAAAAATATTAATCAAACAACAAAAAGAGAAAATCACTCACTTTTCTTGACTGAATTACTTATTAAGTGTAATAAGAATCATCTTTGTATACAGTGAAGATTTTACAGTGTTTTATTTTAAAATGTATTACTTCATGAAATGTCTGTAGTCTAGTACCCTGTAGTAGTACCCTTTATATAAACCTTTATATAGACCTATATATATATATATATATATATATTTCATTTTGATTAATATATTAATACTTTTGCTTGTAATACTTGAAGTGTTTACTTACCTTCAGTAAGCTTGAGAATGTTTTACTTACATTAGTTGATTAGTTTTTTTTTCTGTATTATTTTTTTTTTAAACATCGTGGCAGTTTCTAGCTTCAAAGAAAAATAATTTTTCTAACACCTTTGCAGCAAGAGTTTTTATGGGTCCAAAACCACCTTGGGTGTGCATGATTTTCTATCTTTTCTAATTCAATGGCCCATAATCTATTATTCCTTATATAATGTAATTTATTGTAATTAATGTAACTATAAATGCATTCAAAAATAAAACAGGCTTGAGCTGGCTGTGACTTATGGAAAGTATAGGTAGGGCTTTATACACAGTGTGCACCATTGTAAAGACTAGGTTCATCTCTCACACCCTCATTTTCATCCAAGAAAAAAAAATGTCATATAAAACCCAAAACACACACATCCACAATCAGAAATAAAAAAGGTGCAAGATACCTATTACTTTACCCCCACCCTTGAATGTCTACATTTACTACATCGATGAATAAAGCCCTATAATTTATCACATTCTAAAACCTGTTTCACTCAAATATTGTCCTGTTGGAAGGTGAACCTTCTGCCCAGTCTGAGGTTCTGAATGCTCTGGACTGGGTTTTCATTATTTCATCTCAGGTTGCTTTAAATTTTAATGAGCTCTGCTCGCCCCGCCCCTCTCTTCTCTCTGTGGAGTGACGAGCCTGTTTACTTTAACCGCATTTAGCCATATTTAGCCACGAAACTTGCTAATTAACATGTATTAGAAAAGGCGATCGCAAAGATTCATAAAAAAAACCCATATACTAACTTCTGATGTAAGTGAAGCTAGATCACAAATGATTTGCGCGAACATAGACGGATATATGTAGATCGGGAGGCGCATTCCATTCACAAACAAACGTAATCTACTGCATCTTCAGCAGCTCAGATGTCAGGAGTAAATGATGACCACTATGTTCATTATTACATCCAGCAACACAACACCTCAATCGCTCAATTGGAGATATTCTTGTCTAACTTACATCCCTGCTCCACCATCGAAACAATAGAGGTTGACTGTTACAGTTGATGTAAGGCAGGTCTGAGGTAAGACGGTCATGTCAATCAACTATTGTAGGAGCTGCCTCTGTGTGTGTGACGCCACACCGACAGGCATCTGAGAACGGCTCGATTTGAAAAAGGGGATATTATTTTTACAGATTAGTTAATAACCACTGCATGTATTTTTATCATTATAGGTTAGATGTGTACATACACTGCCAACACACATTAATGTTCAAACAACATGAAAAAGTGAACTTAGCATCCGATGACCCCTTTAAGTTAATTTTTTTAATAAATATGCGAAGATGTTAAAAACCTGTTTTTGTGGTTGTTGTTGTTGTTTTGCTTTGCCATTACGGCCTTGACAGGCAAGACAGCAGCGCTGGTTCTTTCCTGATTTCCTAATAATGACATCTGCTATTTCAGCAAAAAAATAGGAGTGTACTGAGATTATGTGCTGCTTATTTGAGCATGATGAACATTTGTCCCTAGAAATTAAGTTTTCTTCATTCCATCTGCATACTTTCATTTCTGTGAAATATGCCACCTTAAGACAATCATCTCTTACTTGTGGTAGTGTGAAACATTTAATTTTATGTGCAATCCACTGATATTCATATAACCCTATACATACTGATGCTTTCATTACATAAAATGAAAACAAGTGTGATCTAAAAAATTTGTGAGACTGTTTGTCATTAACATGCCTTAAATCTCAAATGAATAAATGTCATTATAGTGCAAGTGTCACTAAAGAAAATAATACACCCATTGAAATTCAAAACTGATGGCAATAATGATCAGTCAGTGAGAAAATTTCATACAAACACTGCTTCAATAAGAAAAGAGAGATGCATTAGGTCATGGGAAGAAAAGAAACAGGAAGTTGTAGTTTCTAAGGAGTAACGGCTAAGAGGAAACAAAGAATTAAGTCAGAGACTTTCGACCGACTGAGTGAAAACCAACCATGAGGGACGGTTTAAATCTTTTCTTTTTTGTGCTTCATTTTAGTACAGTTCAGTTTAGATTTTGATTTATTTAAGAGAAATTAAAGTGAGGTCAGTGAGCCATTAATATAGATCTGGTTTAAAGAGTAAAAATAATTATTATCAATAATAATAATACTAGTTTGATGGCAGGAACAGATAATTAAAGTGATATTTTTTCTACAAACTACAGACTGTGTCTGTTCAGATCTGCATTGCTTTGAATTATTAGACAATTTGAGAAACATTCAAATTGAAATGCATCCTTGATCTGAAGGGAAAGACAACCTTTGAAATAGACATTTTAGCTGTTTTTAGCTGTGATTAATCAGAAAGATATCTGTTTAAAATAAGTAGTAAGTTAATAAGTAACGTATTTGTGCATAACAACAACAACAACAACAACAACAACAGTAGTAATAATAATAAAAATAATAATAAATACTTCTGATCACAATATATGCACAATAAATTAATTAAATTAAAACAAGAAGGGATCTTTTCAGCTTTTATTTTTACTGGTTATTACATATTCCAAATGCAGGAACTCTCTTACAGGCTGTACTATTTCAGATGTGCAGCAGACAAAATACATAACAGGATACACAGCTAGTAGCCCTGGTCATTTGTTCTGAGGTCATTAATGAGAAGAGACTTTTTTGGAGATTTGTTGGAGAACGTTGTGTGTGTTTACTAAGTTATGCTGCCCTGTTCCTTTGCTAACCCTCAGTCACCTCGGAGTTTGAGCAGGGAAATCAATGGATTTCAGTATTTGAAGATGAGAAATACAGTGGCAGACATGTACTGTTTAATGAACATTCTCCAACAAATCTTCAAAAAAGTCTTTTCTCATTACTGACCTCAGAACAAATGACCAGGGCTACTATAGCTGTACGACTAAACCAAATATTATTACATATTAGCTTAAAAGTTAAAAGTAAGTGCAAATTTGGAGCAGGTGACACAATATCCTTAAATTTGAAAATTCTTTCATTGAAAATATTTTAGGAAAGCCTTTTTTGTACTGCAGTTTAAACTAAAATATAATTTAAACATAATTTGTATAATGTTTTCAGGGTGTGATTTGAACAACAGGACATATTCTGTGACTGGATATTCATGTGCACAAGTTTACAACATTTTAAAGTGGGCTGATGATGATTAGTGTTAAAACAGAAAAAGGAAGGACAGGTTTTAAATGTTATATCAGACTGAGTGTTATTCTACTTGACTTAAAACACATTGTTTATTTTTGTTTAGTGTATGCAGAGTTTTTTATATATATATATCAAAAATGCCTCTATACAACTAGTCCATTTTGTTCCATTTCTAGAATATTGCTTCATTCTAACTTAAGCAACAGAGAATATGAAGACAAGGCTGCTGCTGTTCCTGTGTATTATCTTAATGTGTCTATATCTTTAAAATGAGATGTAGTTGATTTATGACTCATTTGTTGCTTTATTTAAAGAATATCTGACCACATCACCAAGATAGTCCTGTAGTTAGATATATTGAACAGGCTGTAAACAAAAAAAAAAAAAAGTAATTGAAGAGCACAGTCATTGTGTGAACTGCACAAATATTGCTTAAACAGAAAAAAACAGAGTCATTATTGAATGACAGCCATTCATGAGGGACCTTTTATATTTTTTCCTCTTTATGCTTCATTTCAGTACAGGTGAGTTAGGATTTATTTATCTACTGAAGGAATCAAAGTGAAATAAGATGTATGTGGCTTTAGTTTGTTTTAAAAAATGAAATCTTACTGGTGATAAAAGAAAACTACAAACTGTAGTTTGCATTTTTTTAAAGATAGAACAGTCTATTTATGCCTACAGAGCTTTGAAATAATTTTTCAACTCCAAAACTTTTCATTCGAAATGCTCTTTGAATTCCTTAGGGAAATGACAAACAATAAAATTGAAATCTTGGTTGTTTTAGAATAAATCAGGAAGGGAACTTTCTCTTTTGAAAAGGAGTGTACACAAATTGTATTTGTGCATTAGGGCTATAATATACATGGCTGTTATATATTTCTGTAAAACACATTTGAATGCTCTAAATAAACTTTTGTTTGCAGGCTGTATTGTTTCAAATGTGAAGCAGACAAAGATAATAACAGGATACACAGGTGGTTCAGTTGTGTTGCCCTGCTCCTGTGCTGACCCTCAGTCTACAGCCACAACAGTCACCTGGGAGTTTCAAAGCAGTGGAAATCGATGGATTCCAGTATTTTAAGATGAGAAATACAGCGGCAGACGTGTGCTGTTTAATGAACATTCTCCAACTAATCTGTCTCTTCTCATTACTGACCTCAGAATGAATGACCAGGGCTACTATAAATGTCAGACTAACACAAATATTTTTTACATATGTTGACAGTTACAGGTAAGTGGAAATTTGAAATTTAAATTTCCATTTAAACTGAAATACAATATAAACATAATTTGTATAAATATGTTTTCAGGTTGTGATTTGGTTGAGAAAGGAAAGACAGTTGCAGTGACCGGATATTCAGGAGAGTCTGTGGTTCTGCCCTGCTCCTGCACTGAACTACTGGCTAAACCTCAACACATACAATGGAAATATAACTACAAAGAAATTTACCCAAATGAACAAACTGAGAGTCACAAGAACGGAGTCAAACTATTAAATCCAAACACTCCAGGAAATCTTTCTCTACACATATCAGCACTGACCACAAAGGACCAAGGGTCCTATCAGTGTACTGTCTCGTCTCATCAAGTAGTCTCCTTCAGACTTAGTGTACTTCATGTTGAAGGTAGTTTTCATATATTTCTGTTGTCATCAATACTGTTAACTTTCTTTCTGATCCCTTTGATGACACGGTATGTTTTGCTGTTCCAGTGTTTTACTGTCAGTGACAAGTATTCTCTTCTGAACAGAGAAACCACGTCTATACAGTCAGTTTAACAACACATGAGCCGTCACAACAAACACAAGAACTTCCACCACCTCAACAATCACATCACATATCTCAATGTAAGTCACAGACTTGGTTTGCTTTTCATTATAAGCTTTACTATAATGTTTTTTTTTCCTTATGGATATGATATGTCAATGAGCCTGTGTGTGTTTCTCTACAGATGTTTACATTTTAGTGGCTGTGTTTCCTGTAGTACTGTTACTGGCATTTCTGGCAATATCTTCTAGATATGAAAAGGTATACAAACACCATACTAACAAAATACTGATTTTAGAACTGTATTATTTAAAAGCATTTGTTACTTGAAATTATACATACAAGCATTTTCAAAATATGACATACTGATAGATGTTAAATAAGTTGTTATAGAGCTCTGGATAAGATGGTGTTCTTTTAACTTGGCAGTATAGTATTTTAACTCATTTAAGTTAGTTTTTGGAAAAAGCAAGTCATTTGATATATATGGTTATATGCAATGCTGAGTGCATTTCATGTGTAAAGGGAATCTTTTTGCTCTTTCTCCAGGATGAAGTGGCAGGTTCTGATGCCATCTGTGCTAAAACCACATCTACACCAGCTCATGCACAGAATGACCCAATAGAGCTCCCTGAATATGTCAATACCAATGCTAAACAAACTTGAAAACAGGATTTGTTCATTTTAAACCTCAGAATTCATATTCAGAGTGTTTAGGCAAGCAGTTTAAACATATGACCTTTGCATTTTGAGAATATACATCCAAAAAAAAAAAAAAAAAAAAAAAATCCTGATTCAAAGCGGCAACCCCTAAAGCATAAAAAAATTATTTGTGTCTGTATTGCAACTGTATGTATAATATATAATATAGTGGATGTACTAATGTGCATTTGTGAGTTACATATCAAAACCAAAGTTTATTTTGTGCAACATGTCTGGAAATTGTTGGAAGCAAAAGCTCTATGCTAAACATCTTATAATGTCCTGCTTTCTGACAAATGTTAAAAATATATATATATTATAATTAATCATTGTCATGTCAATTTCAAATAAAAAGTATACTTCAGTATACTTCAGGAAGCATCTGTCTGTCTGTGGTTTCATGTGGAAATGACACTGCTCAAATAAATCAAATCAATATGTAATGATGTGGGATGAGATTCACAAGAGCTACTGAGTGTGCATCAGTGCAATTCTTTTTGTGTGTGTATAGATTCCATCATGCTTTTTGTACAATTAATATAACCAAATCTAAAAACTTTATAATAAGTTTAACTAGGTATAACTGAAGATTAGCTATGTTAGTCACTGTCACATCTCTAGCTGCAAAAAACAGACAGTGGAAACAAGGTAAACAATTGTATTTGTGACTGATCTGGCAGCAGAAATGTTTTTTTTTTTGTGGCTGGTGACTGTCAATCATAAACAGTAGACAGATGCAACACTGATCTATTATGACACAATATCTCGAGGCTGATTAGTGTTAAAACAGAAAAAGGAAGGACAGGAAAAAATGAGGCACAGTGTGCAATCCTACAATACATTTTTAAAATACAGGTTTTAAATGTTATGTCAGACTGAGTGTTATACTTGATTTAACACACATTGTTTATTTTTGTTTAGTGTTTGCAGAGTTTTTTTATATATCAAAAAAGCCTCTATAGAACTAGTCCATTTAGTTCCATTTCTAGAATATTGCTTCATTCTAACTTAAGCAACAGAGAATATGAAGACAAGGCTGCTGCTGTTCCTGTGTATTATCTTAATGTGTCTAAATCTTTCAAATGAGATGTTGTTGATTTATGACTCATTTGTTGCTTTATTTAAAGAATATCTGACCACATCTCACCAAGACAGTCATGTAGTTGGATATATTGAACAGGCTGTAAACAAAAAAAAGTAATTGAAGAGCACTGTCATTGAGTGAACCGCACAAGTATTGCTTAAACAAAAAAAAATACAGAGATGCATCACGTAAAGAAAGGAAACAGGAAGTTGGAATTTCTAAAAAAAAGCAAGAGCTAACAGAAACCAAACTATTAAGACTGTGGACTGTGCACACTGCCACGTAAAATAGAGTTGAGTCATTATTGAATGACAGCCATGCAGTCATGAGGGAGCTTTTATATTTTTTCCTCTTTATGCTTCATTTCAGTACAGGTGAGTTAGGATTTATTTATTTACTGAAGGAATCAAAGTGAAATAAGATGTATGTGGCTTTAGTTCTTTTTAAAAAATGAAATCTTACTGGTGATAAAAGAAAATTACAAATTGTAGTTTGCATTTTTTTTAAAGATAGAACAGTCCATTCATGCCTACAGAGCTTTGAAATAATTTTTCAACTCCAAAACTTTTCATTCGAAATGCTCTTTGAATTCCTAAGAGAAATGACAAACAATAAAATTGAAATCTTGTTTGTTTTAGAATAAATCAGGAAGGGAACTTTCTCTTTTGGAAAGGAGTGTATACAAATTGTATTTGTGCATTAGGGCTATAATATACATGCCTGTTATATATTTCTGTAAAACTCATTTGAATGATCTAAATAAACTCTTTTGTTTGCAGGCTGTATTGTGTCAGATAAGCAGCAAACAGTAAGAATAATTGGATATACAGGTGGTTCAGTTGTGCTGCCCTGCTCCTGTGCTGACCCTCAGTCTAGAGCCACGACAGTCACCTGGCAGTTTCAAAGCAGTGGAAATCGATGGATTCCAGTATTTGAAGATGAGAAATACAGTGGCAGACGTGTGCTGTTTAATGAACATTCTCCAACAAATCTGTCTCTTCTCATTACTGACCTCAGAACAAATGACCAGGGCTACTATAAGTGTCTGACTGAATCAAATACTTTTACACATGTTGACTTAAAGGTTACAGGTAAGTGGACATTTAAAATTTAAACTTCCCTTTAACTAAAATACAATATGAACATCATTTGTATAAATATGTTTTCAGGATGTGATTTGTTTGAGAACAGAAAGACAGTTGCAGCGACTGGATATTCAGGAGAGTCTGTGGTTCTGCCCTGCTCCTGCACTGAACTACTGGCTAAACCTGAACAGATACAATGGATGTATTTTATAGCAGCTAATTATAAAGAAATTTACCCAAATGAACAGATTAAGAGTTATGAGAACAGAGTCAAACTGTTAAATCCAAACACTCCAGGAAATCTTTCTCTACACATATCAGCTCTGACTACAGAGGATGAAGGGTACTATCAGTGTTACGTCTCGTCTCATCAAGTAGTCGCTGTCAGACTTACTGTACTTCATGCTGAAGGTAGTTTTCTTCTATTTCTGTTGTCAGATTACCTTTACTATTACTTTGCTTTTGAAGAAACTTGTAGGATGACATGTTGTTTTTTGTGTTATATTATTACTGATAATTATTGGCTTTTAAACAGAAAAACCTCACATCAATACAATCACTTTAACAACACATCAACCTTCACACCAAACACAAGACTCCTCAACTTCACAACTTCAACCGACTCAACTCAACGTCACACCAAATCAACATCACACACCTTATTGTAAGCAACAGGCTTTGCTTTTCATTATACAACAATGGTTACAATAATGTTTTCTCATTATCATTCAAGTGTTTGTATTTAATTATTACAAATTATTCATGAAGCTTTTATGAGCTCATATTGCGACATTTATGCATATTCATACTACATTCAGGAGAAAAAAAAAAGCATTTGTCAAGCCATTTCTGTTTCTCCACAGATGTTTTCATTCTACTGGGAGTGTTTTTCTCAGTGCTTTTACTGGCATTACTGGCATTTATATGGTGGAGATGTAGAGGTACGTGAACACACATAATCACACTTCTGATAACTACACAGACTATAATATCATAATTATGTGTAGGGGCTGAATAAAATACATAGAATAAAAACTACAAAACAAAATAAAAACTGACATATTTAGTGATTAGACTGATGTCTCTAATATTCAAAATCATTATCAAAACTTGCTGGACAAGATGTTTTATATTACAGGAAGTAGAAATTATAAAAAGGTGACCACTAATGGTGAAGAGCTAAAGACTGAACAAGAGAATCAGGTGAAAACAAACTTACTGATGATTACATAACTTATTCATGTGATTCTGCGCGTGCAATCATCTGTCTTTTTCTCTCTCTCCAGGATGACGTGATGTATTCTACTGTAGTCCATGTTAAAACAGCGTCCACACCAGCTCACACACACAATGACCCAGCAGAGTTCTCGGAGTACGCTCGTATCAATGTTAAACGCTAAAAGAACAACAGTGAGCACTGTAGATACACTGACACAACTGTATACTTTTGTTATTAAATTTTCTGTAACCTCAATTTGAAAATAAACCTGTTCATTGTTAGGAGGACGTTTACGTGACTTGGAAGCACATCAAGAATGATTGTAAAGCAGAACTAAACAACTGAGGAAGCTGTGTTGCTCGTCTCTATTTTTAGACATATGAGCACTGACAGAGGAACAAAAAAATGAATCACACACTATGTGCATGCACTTTTGCATTAAGTTATCACGCAAAGTCACTATAACCATAGTGTGTCGGGCTTGGTAGTTCAGCCTGTCTTTTTGCCAATTGAAAGAAAAAAATACTTAAGTACAAAAAACAGTACAATGTAATTTCCTCCCCCAAAGTCAAGCTCCAAAGAGGGTGCATACTACGTTCTGTGGTCTACATACAAAGTCTTCTGACACCGTACAGAACTTAGGAAAGTTAGGGAAAAAAACAAAATATAGTTTAGTCCGACAAACAAACCAGACCGGTGAAGATGAAGATTCCCACACAAATCAGCAGAATAACTTTTTGTATACCTCTGTGCTGCGTACATCTTTCAGCATAACAGGAACTATGTACAATATAAACAGTCAAAACTAGTAGACTGCAGTTCTGGAAAATGGTCGCGCTAGAGACTAAAGGGTTTCTGATGGTTTTACACATAATTCTTCACATTAATTCTTGATTATTATATCTTGATTAATATACTTAATTATTTTGCAGTTAACATGTCTTTTCTTCCCCACCTGTTTTTTGTTGTTGTTGTTGTTGTTGTTTGTTTCTTTTTTATTCTGCTAAAGCATTTTGCTGTCCAAGGGTCATGCCATAACTTCACAATTTCTGTACTGCATTAGTTTTGATTTAATAATTGTTGACTTTTCAGTCAATCTCTTTTTTGGCTCATTTTATCTTTTAAAAGAAATCCTGCTCAATAATAATGCACACCTAAATATGAGGAGTTTTTCACTTTCAGTCTTCATGTACAATTATATATCACTTATAAATGATTACCAAATTAATAGTAGTTATTAAGATTGATATGGTTGGAACTGGTAAAATGTTTTTGGAAAAAAATATGATCGGAATATCACTGCATGACTGTTATTTTGCTGACTGCCACCAGTGAATGAAGAAATGCCTCCATCTACTGGGTTAATAGGAGTAGCACAATACAAAAATGGTTTACACAAGATTAAAATTCTCTGCTGGCTATTAAAAACAAACAAAGTATAATAATCTGTTTTTATTAAAATCGTCAGCCTAATAGATCTGACTCCAAAACCACCTGATTAATTCTCATCTGATTAATTCCCTCTGCACTTACACTATTTTTTTTTTTTACATGCATTTTATATATGATATATTTCATAATATGAAAGCTAAGATATATAAATGCATATAAAGGCACGTGCATATTAATAAGTTTAATCTTTGTTGTTGTTGTTGTTGTTATTTTTCCACATAAGTAAACATATTACTTCACCATTACATAACATATAGGAAAATAATTGTTTTTTTGTTTGTTTGTTTGTTTGTTTGTTTTTTGCTGTTTTTTTCCTCCTATGAACATGATATGTCAACTACCCTGTGTGTGTTTCTCCACAGACGTTTTCATTTTAGTGACTGTGTTTCCTGTAGTAAGAAATCATATTCACAGCGTTTGGACTAGCAATGCATTTTGAGAAAACAATGTACAAAAAGCCATGTGATTCAAACTGGCAACCACTAAAGAATAAAAAATAATTCTTGCCTTTACTGTAACTGTATGTAGAATATATTGAATCTATCGCTGAGCATTTTTGAGTTACATTTTGAAACAGCCATGTATGTTTTGTGTAGTTGTTTGAAGCAAAAGCACAGTGCTAAATGTCTTATAATGCTTACTTTCTGGCAAACTAAAAAAAAAGTCATAATTAATCATTGTAATGTAAATTTAAATGTAAAGGAAAACCTGCTGTTAATGGACTGTTGGGTGGGGGTTGTAATTAGTGTCAATAAGAATAGAGGAACAAGGAAGATGTTTTTCTGTCTCTGTCACTACTGTGTGTTGTGTGTGTTTTTCATCAAACTATTGGCTCGATTAGTTCTGGGTTTAATGAAGGCCCGTCTTCCGAAAAACGAAATGTGTTGTGATTGGTTAGCTGTCCCACTGTGTTGCGATTGGCAAACAGCTTAGACGGTGTTTCAGTACTGCCACGCCCCTTTGTCAAAGAAGCAATTTCCTTGTACAACTGTTAGCGCAAGGTTGATTGAAGTGGTTCTTAATTCCTCACCTCGTCCCTACCCACCCCCTAACCATTAGAATTTCTGTAGGCGGGATTTATTTTAATGATATTCGAATGGGCCGCGTAGTGACATCATAACATGTGGAAAACAAACGCTGTAGTCCAAAGGAGCCTTTTGTTGTAGTTCTTGGAAAGGGATTTTTTAAAATGGAAATATCTCCCTTTGGAGAAGACTTTGAGATTTGTAACTTTTGAGATTTGTAGATCTTTTTTATGCCCAAACATACACCACACACTGACTAAAATTCAAAAAGTAAAAAAGCATAATAGGACCCCCTAAAACAAAAAAATTTAAATACAGGTTTAAAATGTTAAAGGGGTCATCGGATGCTAAGTTCACTCTTACATGTTGTTTGAACATTAATGTGTGTTGGTACAGTATGTACAAATCTACACTACAATGATAAAAATCCATGCAGTGGTTTTTAATTAATCTGTAAAAATAATATTCCCTTTTTCAAATCGAGCCGTTCTCAGATTCCTGTCGGTGTGGCGTCACACCGAGAGGCCATTCTCACAATAGTTGATTGACATGAACGTTTTACCTCAGATCATCTGTAACAGTCCGTCCTCTATGTTTCGATGCCAGAGCATGGTGTAAGTTAGACAAGAATATCTCTGATTGAGCGATTGAGGTGTTGTGTTGCTGGATGTAATAATGAACATAATGGTTGTCACTTACTCCCGACATCTGAGCTGCTGAAGATGCAGTAGATTACATTTGTTTGTGCAGGTAATGCGCCTCTGATCTACATATATCCGTCTGTGTTCGCGCGAATCATTTATGATCTAGCTTCACTTACATCAGAAGTGAATTTAAGGTTTTTTTTTTATGAATCTTTGCGATCGCCTTTCCTAACAATGTTAGTTACCAAGTTTAGAGGCTAAATGTGGCTAAAGTAAACAGGCTTGTCTTTCCACAGAGAGAAGAGAGGGTCGGGGCAAGCAGAGCTCATTTGCATTTAAAGCAACCTCAACCAGAATGAGATGATTTTTGCAGAGCTTATATATAAGTATATCATAGACTTTTTCATTAAGACCCTAAAGAATCATTTCAACTTGTGAGAAAATGGGCATCCGATGACCCCTTTAAGTGAGACTGAACGTTTTTATACTTGATTTAACACATGGTTCATTTTTGTTCAGTGTTTGCAGAGTTCTTTTTTTTCATATCAAAAAAGACTCTGAACTGCATCATAGTCCATTTAGTTCTGATTCTAGAATATTGCTTCATTCTAACTTAAGCAACAGAGATTATGACGACAAAGTGCTGCTGCAGTTCCTGTGTATCATCTTAATGTCTAAATCTTTAAAATGATATGTTGTTGATTTATGCCTCATTTGTTGCTTTATTTAATGAATATATGACCACATCTCACCAAGATAATCCTGTGGTTGAATATAATAAACAGACTGTAAACAAGAAAAGCAACTGAAGAGCATGGTCTGTGACACATATTGCTTAAACAGCAAAAATACAGAGACACATCATACAAAGTAATGAAACAGGAAGTTGAAGTTCTGAAAAGTACGAGCTAACGGAAACCAAACTATTAAAACTGTGGACTGTGTCCTCGCCACACAAACAGTGCTGGGTCATTAGTGAATGACAGCCAGTCATGAAAGACTATTTATATTTTTTCCTCTTTATGCTTCATTTCAGTACAGGTGAGTTCAGATTTTTTTAATTCTTTATCTTATTTATTTATTTACTTACTTCTTTAGAAGAAATTAAGATAGAAAGAATCCGGTTGTAGTTCTTTAAAACAACAAATTAAAAATAAAAACATCTCAAATTAGAAAAAGAAAATAAAAAATAAAGCATTGAACCTTAATGGCAATAAAAGAAAATTACAAATGGCAGTTTATATATTTTTAAAGATAGAACTGTCTATTCACATCTGCAGAGCTTTGAAATCATTTCAGTCAAAATGCTTTTTGAATTCCTAAAGGAAATGATGGTTACACTTTATTAAGGTGTTTTTTAAGGTGTCCTTTTTACACTGTAATTGTACATTTAAGTACTGAGTGATATAAACTAAAGGGGTCATCAGATGCTAAGTTCACTTTTACATGTTGTTTGAACATTAATGTGTGTTGGCAGTGTATGTACAAATCTACTCTATAATGATAAAAGTCCATGCAGTGTTTTTTAATTAATCTGTAAAAATAATATTCCCTTTTTCAAATCGAGCCGTTCTCAGATGCCTGTCGTTATGGCGTCACACACACAGAGGCCGCTCCCACGATAGTTGTAAGTTAGACAAGAATATCTCCGATTGAGCGATTGAGGTGTTGTGTTGCTGGATGTAATAATGAACGTAGTGGTCGTCATTTACTCCCGACATCTGAGCTGCTGAAGATGCAGTGGATTATGTTTGTTTGTGAAGGGACTGCGCCTCCCGATCTACATAAATACATCTATGTTCGCGCGAATCAATCATGATCCAGCTTCACTTACAGCAGAAGTGAGTATAAGCGTTTTTTTATGAATCTTTGCGATCACCTTTCCTAATAATGTTCTAGTTAGCAAGTTTAGCGGCTAAATGCGGCTAAACGCGGCTAAACAGGCTCCTTACTCCGAAGAGGGGACGGAGCAAGAAGAGCTCATTTGCATTTAAAGCAACCTCAACCAGAATGGGATGATTTTTGCAGAGCTGATTTTGGCAAGGTAAAAAGGGTGTTGTTTTACACTACCATTGAGAATTTTTAACCAAAGTATATTATAGACTTTTCATTAAGACCCTAAAGAATCATATCAACTTGTGGAAAATGGGCATCCGATGACCCCTTTAACTGCATGTACTTACTATATGGTTAGGGTTAGGATTAGGGTTTGATTTAGGATTACTTGCATGTAATTATGCATAATTTATTGTTATTATAATAGTAAGTACATGTAACGTGTAACAAGGACATCTTAAAATAAAGTGTAACCAAAATGACAAACAATGAAATGGAAATGTTGGTTGTTTTAGAATAAATCATGACTGCAGCTTTCCTTTTTGTAAAGTGATGCATACAGATAATAAAAATTGTATTTGTGTATTCTGTTATACATGTTTATTATACATTTCTTC